>NW_026782927.1:0-232023 GCF_031769215.1 Ylistrum balloti | reverse complement strand
TCACTATACAGTGAATTGGTGATATCACTATACAAAGAATTGGTGACATCACTATAAAGTGAATTCCTGATGTCTTCAAATGATTCAGTAATGTATTTTAATCGTTATAGTGATATCACCCATTCATTCTGGTGATACGACATATTAGTTAGAACAGGTGATATATACATATAATCATGGTAATATCAGTTAAACGATTCAGTGATTTCAGCAAAACAAATAGTGGTATCACGAGAATGAATTGGTGATATCACCACAACCATAATTGATAACACTATAATCATAGGTGACTCACCAATTCATCAGGGTGATACTATCTAAGCGATTAGGTGATACACATGAATTGCTGATATCACTATAAATATGAATAGGGGATTTCACTGCATTACAGTGATATCATTATACAATCAATTGGCGATATCACCAATTCATTATGGCGATATCACCTAATCGTTTTTAAGTAAATAGTCACAATCGAATATAAACAAGTCAACAAATTGTGATATCAAATTTTTCTTTATTTCAAATAATTGAAATCAGTGGGATGTATATTCAATACCAATTTCATGCGATACTCCGCTGTACAAGACAAATATTAAAGTATGTTGTATTCTGTGACATGTGAATGGATGGTTGCGGAAAATAGTATTGTGTCTATTGCATCTGACAACCGATTTTTCCATACAACATATAACAGCAAAATATCTTGTTCAAGTTGACCTAGCTGTATTTGTAACGTTATGAGAGTGAAACAGTGGCTCTACTGTTCCATACACCTAGGCGACTTTAATCGTTTACATTTGAGGATTATTTTTGAGTATATTTCTGCAGACGACTTGAGTTTTTCGCTTTTAAGAGAAACCTTAACACTGCATTCCGATATCGAAAGCGAAAATAGACGCACAAGATTTCCAAAAAACCACGTAGTTCTCGTTCAATGCGAGATTATTTCTTGAAACCAAAACGAAACTTCAGTCCGATATTGTCGCCATTGACAGAATGACACACAGACAAGGCGTCCGGCACGTAAAAACGATTTAAGGTAGGTTTTAAAATATTAGTCCAGTGATCGTAAACACACGAATCTCACGGGCAGACATTTCATTATCTTGTTAAGCATATTTAAAAGAACGGAGTGGAATAGAATTAATTTTGTTCATGTCTACTTTAGATGCATTCCATTAGGAATATAAGTATTGAAAACACTCAGCATTGATATATCATATTAAATTTGTGGAATATGAAATGAAAATGATTTCGATTTTCATTCCGTTGGTTATGGACATACTGCTACACATACACCTGCAGAGCCTGTCTGCATTTTTAAGTAGGGCTATTTTTAGCTGCCGTGAAGTTAATCTATGAGGTGAAGATCGATTACAAGACGTAGCCGAAAAAGGAAGTGCATTAAGACACATTAGAGTGTATTTTTAAGGTTCATGTCGGAAAATTTTGAAAAGTTAATTCGTATTGCTGTCTATCTTTTCAGTATTTTGTTTTTGTGAGGGTGAGGGTGTGCGGTGGTGGTGGTGTGTGTGGTTTTGTTTGTAAACTAAAACACCACAATAGGTTTTCACTACGTATCATTATGATAATCTTTTTCTATGCTATCAATGTTAATCAAAAGCATTATATTTATTTTAAAGAATTTATATTCGTTTTTCAAGATAAACTACTGAGGAAAAAGTATGACGGAGAAACGACACGCAGAATCTTTACGTTGGTCATAGGGATATTTAAACCAATGGAACTTAGCCAAAGTTATGCCGCTATTTAAAAAGGGTGATAAAAATTCTTCTAATTATAGACCTATAGCTTTATTAAGTACCATTGGAAAAGTTTTTGAACGTGTTGTTGTAAAATATTTAAATAACTAATCTAATCAATAATTCGTTAATATATGAATATAAATAAGGTTTTCAGCCTGGTCATTCGACCGCCCATCAAATGATTGAAATTTATCACACTATGTGTGAAAATCTTGAAAAAATGAAACCAACTTGTTTCATTTTTTGTGACATTTCTAAGGCGTTTGATCGTATATGTCACAGGGGACTGAATGTTAAACTAGCAAATTATGGAGTAAGTGGGAACTATTGAATTGGTTAAATAACTATGTAGGTAATAGAACGCAACAGGTCTTTGTTGGAAATAGTAAGTCTGTTATTAAAACTACGAATGCTGGTGTGTCTCAAGGCTCCTTTACTTTAGGTCCTTTACTGTTTATTATATACACAAATGATATTACTGATAGCCTTGAAAGCCTTTCAAAATTATTTGCAGACGATACCTCTTTATTATGTTCTGATAATTATCTGATGACCATCGAAACTAAAATCAATAACGATCTGATAAAAATTCAAAATTGGGCAGAAAAATGGCTAGTTAAATTTAACCCACTAAAAACAGAGGCTTTACTCATTTCCAACACATAATATGATTATAATATAGACGTAACCTTTAATAATGTAAGTGTTGAAATTGTAGACCATCATAAAGACCTAGTAGTAATATTAAATGAAAACTGTAAATGGACAAACCACATTGAAATGTATGTACTAATGTTTCTAAGCAGTTTAATGTTTTTCGTAAGCTTAAATATATACTTAATAGAAAACTTTATATAAGATTTGGAAAGTTTTTTATTCTACCATTGTTTGAGTATAGCTGTGAAGTTTGGGACGGGTGCACTCTCAGCGATGCAGTCAAACTGGAAAAACTACAGTTAGAAGCTGCCAGAATCACGCCAGTAGGGAACCACTTTATTTCGAAAGTGGGCTAGGATCATTGTCTGAAAGAAGAACTCGAATGCAGTTACAGTTATTTTACAAAATTACTAACAATATAACACCAAGTTACTTGTATTCCTTACTACCACCGCTAGTGGTGTTGTCCTTGTCTAGGAGAGACCATATTACTATATTATCTTTATAAACATCAGATTACAATTGTGATGTTAGCTCTCTCTCTCTCTCTCTCTCTCTCTCTCTCTCTGTTAAATACAATGCGTTGAGAAACCTGTCACAATATCAGTTGGTGATGCTTTGATACCAATGATGGACGTTTCAGTTTCAGATTTTTGCTAAATGTTGTACCAATCAATGATGCATTTTTCACGTTTTAAACAAATTTGTTTTCTATATTAATTCTGTTCTCAGTACATTTTTTTTACAGATATACAATGGATATAAAAAGCAAACTTATCCTAAGAAAAAACGAGACATACTTAAGGGATAATTTGCCAATAGATTCTATACTTCCGCGTTTGTATCAGGAAAACGTCATTTCTGAAGACGAGCAGGAGATAATAGAACACGAGCGTCCGTCAAGGGCAAAGATAAGCAAATTGTTGAAAATAATTAAACAAAAACCGAATGTCTACAGAAAACTGTTACAAGTATTTGAGGAGGAAGACTGTGAATTCATCAAGACTGAATTAGAATCCACGGTCATAGACGAGGAAACGCTGAGGAAAGGTAAGTATTATGTATATAGGTATTTGATATCTAAATGTTTTGTAGACTTTCGTTACTATCATTAAATCCTTTCATCAAATTTTATTGACAAGATGGCATAGTCAACAGGAGTTAATTACAGCCGATATAAATTCTCTCCAGTAAATGGTCAAATAAACAGAGTGCATAAGCTATTCACATATTTAGACAATTTTGAAATGAAAATTAAACACCCATACAAGACAAAAAGTCCATGTTCATTTATCGCACATCACTGCTACCAGCAGCTGTATAATACATTAAAAATAATACTAATCTAATTCATAAACTATTAATTTTCTATTTAAAAGAAGAAAAATCCCAACAACAAAAAACAAACAAAAACCAAAAAAACGATATTGTACTTCTTTCTGTTTTTGCCTTTTTGTTTATTCATTTCTGTCACATTCTTAATCACAGAACAACAAACAGATGAGGATTTTGTGAAAGAACACCTTTTGCTTCTTTTTCGAGAGTGTAAAGATGAAAATGTAAGGTTTTCAACACTAGAAGATGATATACGCCAGGAAATTTGTTTACATGGCAAAGAATTCAGACCACAGAAAGACTTACTTGAACGCATCGTTCGGAAGACTTTTCCAACGGTCCAATACAAACCGACGCGAAACGAGAGACAGGAGACTGTGTATCCATTTTTGTGATATTGTTCCTTCGATTTTAATGAAGATATTTTACATATTTGAACAAGTTCATTTTTGAATGGTAATTGACAACAGCATGCAAATATTCTTCTAACGTTGTGAACTGTTTTGGAAACAGAACCTGCAAATATTACAGATATATTCAACTTAATGAAGTACTTTTCTTTAAGTATCTAAATAATAAACCTTTCGTAGATAAAGAAAAGTTTACTAAATACAGTAGTGAAAGAGATAAAATAATGTTAATCATGTTTTAGATTAGTGTAATCTTTACATTTGAGACTGAAGCCATAGAAGTATGTCAGGAATTTAAAGAATGTCAATAATCTATATATGGTACATTGGTTGAAATTTCATGTGCGAAAATACATCACACTCATTCATTTCCAATTTCAAAAATGTTCCCCTTAACCTTTAAGATGGGTATTTAGGAATTTGACCCGGAAGTCCTCAGATGTTGATACAGGTTGTGCAGGTGCAACTTCAAGCGGTAAAGATGGTAAGTTATTTTTATACTTTTCCAGCGGTCTGAAATTTTCAAAGACATATAATCACTTTTACGTTTCCATCATTAGCATTTATTATGTTGTAGGTTTAATCAGCCGATTAACCGGACGTTTACTGTGTATTTTTGTTCTTTTGTACCATGATTCTCTATTCTTTATCCATTTTATCTGTCATCTCTTCTGATTCTTAATTGATCTATTTCTGAACTATTTCAGATCAAGAGTCAGCTGCAGAATTCGCAAAAGAGAAACTTTTGCTCCTTTTCAAAGCTTCAGATGGGTCCGAGGTAAAGTTTAGCGAGTTAGAATCTACGTTGAGAAAACAGATTATCTCCCATGGAAAAACATTCAAAGTGGAGAATATTCCAATCAAAACGATTGTCAAAAAGGCGTTTCCAAATGTCATTTATAAAGAAGCCAAGAGAGAGAAAAGAAAAATGTATCCTTTTTGATATATGAATAGGACTATCTCTACAATGAAACAATGAAAAGTCTGCAGGTTGTTGCTTATCTTAATAATTCTTAGTACTAGATATATGAAATAATTTGTTACCTGTATGTGTTGGATATCAATTAATTTCAGTTGAGGGCTGTCATTTCCGAAAATATCTCATTCAAAGCTTTGAACGAAATGTTACAAAACATCAGCCAAAAATCAATCTTGAACGTATACAAGAAATAGATAAATTGCATAAAAATTTCTCACCATTTTTATACGCCGCCGGAGCCGGTCGTATATTGGCGTCATCTTCTCCGTATGTCCGTACGTCCATTTCTTGTGAACGCAACTCCTTCTAAACTAATCATAAGATTTTCATGAAACTTGCTCAGTGTCACTACTACAATGGGTAGATGTGCATGAAGGGGCGATTTTTTGGTTCGTTGATATTTGTAAGATTTATGCCATTTTCAACTTTGTATCTGTAGCTTGCTCATAGTGGAGCTTTGTGAACGCAACTCCTTCTAAACTAATGATAAGATTTTTATAAAACTTGCTCAATGTCACTAATACAATGGTTCAATGTGCATGAAGGGTCGATTTTATGGATTTTTGTAAGATTTATGATACAGACATGTTAAAAGCGATAATTAAAAGGACCAATCTTGATCTTTATATTTTGTGGCGGCGTATATTGTGTCCACGGCACTCTTGTTGTCATTTCCAAAATCTCCGTTTCGATTAGATTATTACCATTTGCAGCTATACGTCAGAAAGACAACTGAATATGAAAACTATTCAATTATCAATTAAATCTGTATACATGTAGGATAAAAGAACAGTTGAAGTATGATTTTAGAAACTTTTGGATAAAGATGTCATTTAATAGTTGGAAGCACAATCTTAGCTCCAATGCAAAAGACTGTCATTCTTCTTTTTGTAGTTTTTGCCAGCTTATCCATCTAAAAGTTTTAATCATTTCTCAACAACAAGGAAAAGGATAATGATATTCAGCCAAAAAGTTGTTCCAAAAATAACATTGACATGATTTTAACATGTGTTGAATTTTGAAAATAACTTTCTTGAATTGCCAAGATACATTGAGTATATGTCCAGTCAGTAATATGCTGGGATGAAGGATTATCAAGTTGACCTGATATCAAATGCACTTTTCCCGCAATTAAGTTAAGCAGGTCACTATGGAAAGCTTTTTGTGTAATGATCCTTAGCTGATCAGTTCTCAGATCGGTTTTAATGACAGTTGGACAAATGGTGTAACTTAATAGAGCCTACAATTTGACTATCCATTGTTTTCAGAATCACTAATACTGATAGATAATGGACGTTTCTTCGATTGATGAAAATTTAGATATTATCCGATTATGCAGAAAATTGATGTATAGGGGTTTGGAAGAATGGTTGTTACATTGGTACTATTTTCCAAAATATCTGATGTCATTTGGTTGTCATGGTAACCAGATTGGACCTATGATTAGAGGGATCATATCAAGACTTCCTCTAAAGTTTTGGAACCAATTTTAGTAAAATTGTACAAAATTATTATTGGCCATATATAGAAAATTTGGTTGTATTGCTAACAGGTCACTATACACCTGTACTTGTATAGTAAGGAGACGGGGCAGGATAAGGGGATGGTACATGTTTAGGAAAATTCATTGTCATATATAAAACATTTAAGTCGTTGGCACTAAAAATAGAACAATTGATGGATGATTTCTGCATCTACGGGTTCGGGAGTTTTAGTGATCCTCATGATAACAGTTCTGTGTGCAGGAATGAAAGACGAGAACAAACCCTATATTTGGTTAGTCACATATTGTGGTAAAGAGTTTTTACATTGTTGTTTGTTCAAATGAATGTCCTTAACCCAATTTCATGGTAATACTGACAATCGGGATGAGATGTAGAACAACACCTCCTGGTTAACCAGAATCCAACTTTGACTTGTAATATACAAGAATGAATGGTTTGAAATAAAGTTTAGGAGAAACACAATTAACATGGCCGGTAGATTTAGATATTGTTGTCCTTGACAAGCGTAGACATGTGTTCAAGAACTTAGCAAGATCGGACGAAGACTCTGAAGAAGATTCTGATGACAGTGGAGGGGCATATAGTTTGACTGAAGGGGCCGATAGTAAGTTTCCTTTGTGTTGCTTTATATTAAAAAAACTAGCAGATGGAAATTTATTGGAAAAAACGATTACTTTCTCTTCTAGTTAAGCTGATATGAATTATACTGAGCAAATATTATAGCTTTGACTTTACATCAACAGTACATAATCACATGGTCATATTAATCATCGCTTAATTAGCTTATTCATATGACTATACAAATCATTTTATTTGCATATTCATATATTTGCACATATCGTTTGATATAAAATACGCTGTAGTTATTTGTTTTCGCTAGCAAAAATTTCCACGCTTTTTAATATAAAAAGAGAGAATTTACTGATAACGAATTGAAAATTCGCGTTGTACATAAAGGAGGATATCTTATTCTACAGTTATTGTTCCCAATAACTTATTTCAACTACATACTGCTGTTTTAGCAGTCAAACATTCAGATTGAAGGATATTTTACAACGGTTGATTCTTACAGCATATAAACTCAAATAATCTGTGCCTTGTAAAATAAATGAATAGTCTCGTTTCACACATCATTTGATTCGTTACAAACATTTGTAATGGTGAAAAATATCCTTGAATATCTGGATACGGCTGATTCAGTTATTTCAGTAGCGCTTTATATCGAGAACTGATTTTACACGTCGTATTTTTCACAGATGAAATTTAAAATTTCTATTTGATCTTTACAGTGTCGCTCAAGACTGCAATAGTTATAATGAAATTACAAAATAAAAAGGAATTGTTTAACACTGCATGCGAACTTTTGGCAAATTCGTTGATTCAAAAGCCCTTTAAAGCTTATTATTTTCGAGGTTCTGTATTTTTCGATGTTTCCGATGATCAAATAAATTCGCAAAAATTGATACAATGAAAAAAAAAATGTAAAAAAAAAAAGTCCAATTTTTATCAGAAATGCGATCTTATAAACTATCGAAAGAAACAACTTTTACAGTGTGATGTGTAAGTTTAAATGAAGATTTTTCTCTAAAACAGGAACTGAAGAAAAGAGGGAGTATTCAAAAGGAACGAATATTGATCTCCTTAGTGTGGGTGAACTTTGTCAGTTTTTGAAGCCGATGTTTTTGAAAAATGGTATTAGCCTCGATGCATTGGAAATGTTTGAGAAAAACGAAATAAAGGGGTTAGTCTTCAAACATTTTGAAATGGAAGATTTAAATGCTATCACGGATTTATCGTATGGGCAAAAGAAATCCATTATGATTTTAAAAGAAAAACTTATAGCTGAGGAGCAAGTATGTCAGATCAGCGCCCCGAGTGCAGATATAAAGGATGAAACAATTCCAAAAATCCGTGAATCATTCCGAAAGTTTGATACCTCTGCTGGTGTGTTAGGCTCATACAGGAAAGGGGCAATTTGTTCCTCCGATGTCATTAGAGTTGATAGCTTAATCGAACCTGTTCATAGATTTATGATATACCCTGACGATAGTAACCAAGACATTGCAGAATGGCTTGCTAATGAGACTATAACATTTGCTTCAGCATGTATGAATGACAGAACTAATGGCACTGTTCACTTTGGGGTCAAGGATATAAGTGACGGAAATCAAATGAAAGGAGAAATTATTGGCATCTCAATTGACAAATATAGATGCAATGACACTATAAAGAGAATTTTACGAGAGACAATGTTTGAAGATCAGATTGAAATGGCATGGAAATGCATTCGACCTCCTAAGTTCATCCATGTTGCTGAATCTGGCAAAAACCTCGCATGCTGCATAGTCGAAATTGATGTTGTTCCTCATGCTACTTTCTTAGAAGACGAAGCCATTTTCATAAGAGCAAACGTGAAAGGCAAGACCAGACCTACTCTATATCGCTTCGAGGAGGGCAGTGTCATACCTAAGAAACAAAACGAAGATCAGATACGTAAATTCATGAATATCAAGAAAAGACTCTTTGACCATCGCAAAAATCAGGAAGATAAACCCAAACTTCCAAAGGTTCAACAGAATCTGCGGCAAAAGTTTCTAAATGTCTTCTCTTGTGGAGAAGATAAACTAACCTCGGAAACATACCCTGTTATCTTCACATGTGAAACTGATGAAAATTCGAGGAAGGAAATAACAGATAACTACTTCGAATTTGTTCAACTTTTACAGCCTTATGCAGTGTTTGATTTCAATTCCTCAACCAAACCAGGATCATTACATCACTTTATACAGGAAATTAGAGAACAATCATTAAAGATAGTGACTACAGACAATTTCGACAAAGAAAGTGAGGAAAATAAAAAGGATGTTGAAAGACATGGTCGCTTGATGGATGATCTTCGGAATTCTTATATGCAAACATGGGTATTTTCAAACGGTTATGACAGAATGCAACGAGATGACATGAATCCTTTCAATTGGAAACAGGAAAGAAGTCAGGGCTTCAAGGAAGCATTGCGATATTGCTACAATGACATTCCGTCAGGACGAGCAATAGCAATATTTTTATTGCTTTCGAAAAACTATGACGTCATGTTAGAGGCTGCTGAGGATGTCTTGTCCAAATTCCATGGACAATGGGTTCTGCTTGCACCATCGGAGGCCATTGCGCATAACTGGATATTCGAACTAATTCGCAGAAATAGCGTTGACAAAAGTATCATCAGTGAGAGATGTATCATAGGGATGCCGTGGAAACAGACAAATGAGATGATTCGTCAAGTTGTAGGACCACTCCAAGACTCTGTCTGTCAAATTCCACTTACAAATGGGGGATTCTGCTCATTGAAAAATAGAGTAAGAAATGAACTTTGTGATCTGGATATTCTAAGTCAACAGGAATGTGACAACAGTGAAATACTGAAGGACAAAATTCTGAAGGAGCAGCACTACAGAGAAGTACAGGAGACATTTTACCATGGTGGTGAGCCAAGTTGGTGGAACTACTGGTATAAAGAGGATCACGTTTGTAGGAGAACTCAACATGATAGATTGATGGAATGCGTCAAGCGTGCATTAAGTGGCAAAAAGAGTGACGAAGACAAAGTTCCTGTGGTAACCCTTATACATCAACCTGGATCTGGCGGTACAACAACAGCGCGTCAGATTTTGTGGGATTTACGAAAAGAATATCGATGTTGTATCACAAGAAGGGTCACAGATCAAACATGCGATCAAATAGTAGAGCTACGAAATTACGAAGAATCTGATTCTGCCCGTCCCCCACTCGTCCTACTCGACAATTGTGACGAAGAAATTTTGGTGAATTTTCAATCATATTTGCAAAGGCGGGCAAGAGAAGCATCGATACGATCTGAAGAACCTATTGAAACATTTTGTGTCCTCTTGGTTTGTTCACGTAGAACAAGCCTCCCTCGGAACTACATCAAAGATCAAACGGTTCTAATTCGGCAGGAATTAGACGAGCAAGAGCTTGAGTGGTTTAACAAGAAGGCTGGTGTATTGAGAACCCGATTTGAGAAAGATGAAGGTATAGACCCAAAATTGCTTATATCTTTCAATATTCTAAAAGAGAATTTTAACTTTACCTACATTCAAAGCACTGTCAAGCAGTTTGTTGATGGTATTGATACACAAGAAGAGGAGGAATTACTGTTGTATTTGTCACTGGTAAACACCTTTGATATAGATTTTCAGCCACTCCCAATAAGTGCATTTGACGTTCTCATGGAAGTAAAACGAGGGGAAAACACGGTCCTTAACTATGGACTAGCACTACAACATCGTTTTCAGAAAAGTGAGAGACAATGGCAGACACAAATCAGCAATGAATTGATGGTTCTACTGAACATTTCTGCAAGAAGTGGCCAAGGCAACAACCTGAAAGCTTTGTCTATAGTAAGCCCACTATTCGCCAGCGAGATTTTCAAGTACCTTCAAGAAAGCATGCATAGAAGTATCAGCTCAATACTGTTACAGTTTTTGCAATCACGAGTTTTCATTCGTCAAAACAGGTCGGTGGATCAAGTAATCCGTATCGTGAACGATCTTTTGATGAAACGAGAGGTTTTAGAAAGCGGGAAAAAGGAGAAATTTTCGCGGCTTTTAACAGAAGTGCTTCAGAGAGAAGATTCAGAAAAGGCTGTGCAAATTTTGAAGAAAGGTTTTGACGTAACAGATGACCCTAGGATCATTCAACACATTGCAAGACTATACATCCACTGTAAAAACTGGGAAAAAGCAACTGAATTTGCAATTAAAGCGACACAGATCAGACCTAACAATTCATATTTTTGGGACACATATGGTCAGATTTTCAAAAATCAACTCTTAGAAAAATACAAAACGTGCATGATTACTGACGAAGTAATGACAGAGGATGATACTTGTGACATTATTCAGGTTGCAATGAAAGGCATTGAGAAGTTCCACAGAGAGCAGATAGAGAGCGAACATGACAAGCATGCTTCTCAAAATGATGCAGGTTATTTTGGCGAGGTAAGACTCATTATCTTGTTGGTCAAAATATTGCAATGTTCCCCGTTCGATGACAGGATGCTGCATACTTACATAGTTGACGGACAGTTTCAACCTCCAGAGTTTGCCAAGATAAGCCATGAAAGCCGGGAAGTTCTGAAGCGTTTGCATGGCTACACAGAAACAGCGATGAGAAAAATGGAAGAAAAGTCCGCTCAGCTGAAAGGAACTAGTTCAATCAATATTGTCAGGGATAAACACGCCTATTTAGAGGAGTTGGCGTCTTTACAGGAAAGTGTTGATAACATTTTCGGTGAAATGAGTGATGAAGTGCCAGCAAATCTTTCTCCAACGGAAAGCGCTGATTTTAGAAGAAGGCGAGTGCGAAGACTTGGTGGACGATCACTGACAACACTTTTGAGAATAAGGCGAAAGATTGGTGACGATGTTCGCGTTTTGGATATCATGTTTGATCACTTGATGAAGAATGTATTTTCATGCCAAGAGCCATTCGACGTTATCATTTTGATAAGTGTTGCTATCGTTAGAAGAATCATATTCCAGAAAGAAAGTGTCACATCGAAATTACCTCTAATATTGGAACTTACAAAGCGACTGTATGACGAGGAATGCAGTTCAAAGAGAGGCCATGTCTACATGGAGGTTTTCCTTTTTCTAATGATGTTTCACTGGCCAACTGAAAATAGGAAAGAGAAATCTCTTTGCCCCGTTGGAACTCTTCGCGATGCTATGGTGAGATGGAAATGTGCTTTTCTGAAGAAGCATCCACATCAGAGAGACGACAGAAATCCGCATAGACAAAAAGAAGCGACTCTATTTTTCCTTGGCAAAGATCTAGCCAGCGATGAAATTGTATACTACGAAGAACTACATAGTCGCCACAACGCTGTTTATTTCAATCGAGATCAAATTTGGGAAGGACGCAATGTAGTAAATAAGCTACAGCGATTGGAAGGAACACTGGTTGGTGATGGATTAGAAGTTCTGATAAGTTTTGAAACCAAATCCGGAAACATTGAAACATTGATTGTACCAACGTCTATGCCCATCGGACGGAGGTCACTGTGGCAGAAGAAGGTGTTTTTCTACCTTGGATTCACATGGGCTGGTCCTAAAGCCTTTGACGTATCATCAGATGATCGGCAGAATCTTCTTGGGCAATTGGACACTGCTGGCAAGACCGACCGCCCTACCCGAATTCGGGAAAAGCCAAATTACGTTCTCGATCCAGCGACACGAATAGATGAAATCCGCAATCAGTTGAAACATATTGAGAAACTCAAGTCAAAGAAGAAGACAAATCGAGCACAAGTAAGCATATTTTGTTGACAGCTTTTTTTATATGAAAGTGGTTTTCAAGTGATATTTTAGCTGAACGATTTTCGGCAGTAATTTTTAAACGAACTTTCATCAAAGTGTAATTTTCTCAAATATTCTACAGTGCATTTTAACATTTACGTTGATTAGAAATTACTTTCTGAAGAAGAGAATTGCTTTTTATAATGCTATAATCATAATGTGATTGTTGATGCACGTTATTTAGACAGACACTTATCACGATACGGCGATTGCTCAATCTGTTTCTTGTTCATTTGATCAGTTATCTAGAAATACGTATTCACAATTAACTTCTTTTTAATGGCAAATTAATTTGTTATTTGTTATTATATATACATATATGATTTTGAAATGCTATTGGCTATCTAATTCTTTTCTCTACCGTTAAAGGACGCTAAGTCACAGCAAAAAACTCTAATTGCAGGATATACAAATCCGTAGGGAAGAGGAACTGAAAGCAGAATTCGATTTTCTGCTTCAACGGATGCAGGATGTGTTTGGAAATTGAAAAGATGACAGCATTATGTAAGTATTTTTAATGAAAACTTTAAGTATTTTTAATGAAAACTTTTTTTAAAAAAGTTTTTTGAAAGTTCATTTATTCGATTTAGCAGAATGGACTTATTTTAGTTATCCTCATGATTTTATTTTAGTTAAATAAACAATAAAAACTTTGACCGTATTTAATCAATCACAACTATATCATTAAAAACATTCAAAGTATATAGTTCGTTTTGTAGTTCAATGACTGAAGTGTTTTCACAGAAACCATATAGTAATACTATAAAAGGAAACTCCTTTTATTTCGATATAAATATCAATACACTAAACCACAAGACACTGATTTCAAACTAAAACTCATCAGGAGGTGAGATATCAAAATTATTTGACTAGATATTATGAAGTGTATTTTTGGAGGTTGGGAGGGGAAGGCGGTGTTAAAGTTAGTGAAAATTAGGAAAATTAATTAACATGACTTTCAGCAGCGATGATGCTTTCTTCTAATGAAAGTGAAAAGTTACCAAGATATTACACGTGAGTTTTGACAAGTTGTTTTACATATGTATACTTGAGCAATAAAACGTACAAAGTAGTGACAGTCTCATTTACACGTGTAAAATATATATTCATTACAGGATTGACTGTTCACTATATGCAAAGTTACCGTGTGGACAAAACAGTATCGCCTTGAAAACAAAGAACACAGATTGACCTGGCAGGAAACGATTAACTCTTGGTTTTCCAAATTGAAACAAAGTCTGATGAAAAAAGACCTGCTTTCACATTGAGATGTTCTACATTCGTCTCTTGGTTGTGTAGAAGTAGTATTTGTAATTAGAATGATTTGATAACGTACATTACGTAAGAATAAACATTTTCCCCCAATAATTTCTAAAGAATAAATTTGTAAGTTTATGCATAGAGTCACAAAGTTACATACTTGTATAGTCACTAAATTACTATTGTTACATATAGAAAGTTACTTCCACAATTAATTTAACCGAGTTGTAAATAAATATTTCATTACCTCTGTTCGTCATGTGGTGAAAGTGCAAACATCAGCTACAGTATTCAGTTTGAGCTTCAGATTTTCCCTTGAAATTAATGAATATGTACCTCATTAAGATGAATGAAAAAGATGACATAAAATATTAATATGTTACTGTAGATTTACAGAGATACTATAATGTAGGGTGGCACGATTCTGACGTTGTATTTCCTTCAAAATTCACCGGCTGTCGTAAGGACGGTATCAGAAGAAAATGGGGTATTAGTCTCAAAGCGACCCAGTTATTCGAAAATTTCTGTAGCTTATAACCTTTGATACTGTAAGATGATATTTTTCGTGGGACTCGTATACCGTAGTATCGTGTAATGAATTTCATGAGTACTCATTACACAATACTAGGAAAAATTTTTTTAATGTTTGTCATTTTGTGAAAATATAGCGAGTTCATTTACCCACTTCGATTCACCAAGGTTTACATTGCGGGTGTCGTCTATGAAGCAGAAGTCGCTTATTCTTCGTGAACACCTGTGCTTATTCTCCTTGTACTTGTCTCCGTGTAAATATTTCTTTTGTGAATATTTTATTGACTTTAGATCACGATTATGTTGACATGATGGTATTTTCTTTGTGTTTCTGGTTGAGTACCCTTGAAATCAACGAAAATAAAATTTCATGGCCCTTTGCTGACAAGTATGTTTGCAAGGATGCAAAGGTTTTGTACTTAATAATTGTTGTTGTAGCACATATTTTTCACACGGCTAAATCTTATAATTTGTGGACCATTTCACAGAGTATTGGATAAATTCATGTATCTGAAAATTCACAATTCAGACAATTTTCAATCCTGTAGTGTATTCTGTAGTCAATCAGTAATATGCCAAATTTTCAGCAAATACGACAGAATAAACCCCAGTTAGGTATTAATCAGAATATGTTCTCGACAAGATGACGACACAATGTGCACACATGGGCCCCTCTATCCTCTCCCCAAAGGGGTTTAGTCACCAGGAATAACATCTTCCATATTAGAATAAAAATGGGGAAAGTGGTCCGCTGATTAAAAACACACGAGGAAATGAAGGACAGGAAATAATTTGGCAGGACAAGATTATGATTCCCTTGTTATGCCTATTTTTGTTGTAAAGTTATTGTATCGTTTATTATTTTTTTAATTGTGTGTGTGTGTGTGTGTGTGTGTGTGTGTGTGTGTGTGTGTGTGTGTGCGTGCGTGCGTGTGAAAAAGGACAAAATTGTGCGACATTAATATACTTCGCCAGTTTAAAGCATCTCTTTTCAACATGAATTTTATCTTTTAACTTAAACATTGAGTTTGAGGAACTTTTGAGATGAAAAAATTCATTTCCCCCTTTTCCCGATTTTTAACCTTTTGACCTCCCCCTCCCAAATTTTGTAAGAGCCAAAACATTGACATTTCATATTTCTATAACTCCATGTTAGTGTAGCAGCATAGCCCGAATTGGGAACCTCTCCTTAACTGCTTCATGTTGAGTAAATATCGCCATTAAAGTATTGTGATGGTGAAAAGGGTGACGAGTATCGTGTATTACATGATTATTTGTAAAATATAGGTAAATTATTGCCATATTCCGACAGAGAAGGTTATTCAACGCGTTATGTACATATAATAGTGACCTTTTGGATCTCATATTGCAATATCAAAACCTAATTTTAAGAAGGTGTTGATGTGGTGAATGCGAAGTAGGTTGACAATGCATGCCTCCGTACTGGTATTCTCATAATGGCGATTTATTTGAATGAACTTAATAATCAATGAAACAATATGATGCTTTTATTATACAAATTACAGCGGTTTGTTAGATTGCCAAAACAAAACCTCGCTTGCCTCTTAATTTTGTTCTAAATTATCATGATTATATTTATAGCAGTAGCCAGGTATATTTTCAAATATTTGGTAATTGACGAGGAATTCATTGAATGTAATATACATGTATTTATATACATATATGTAATCTTCGACAATGTAAACAATGTGTGCAATTCAAACGGTTAGTAGCTTATCGTTATTAAATGGCAAGATTTTCATTATAATTTCATCGACGCACTTATATAAAATATATATCTATTAAATAATAGATATCTTCAGTGTTTGTTGCAAAGAAAAGACGTGGTAAAGGAAATGATTATTACACGGTTTCTGTCACTTTGAATGCATTGAATATAAAACGTTGTTCTGATTGGTCAAAATAAAATCATATCTCTACGATATGGAAATACCCATTTTCATACTCGTCAGAATTAAAAAAAAAGATAATCAAATGAACTGAATCCACCGTTTCAAAAGCAAAAATGTTTAAGTTTCATATTAAAATAATAATATCATATTTAAATGACAATTAAATAGATGTTTCTATCAACATTTAAGTACTATTTGATGTTGTTACTGTTTTTATTTTCTAGCTTTTTCCAGTAATTGTTTGGTGATATTGTATATTTAATTTATTGCCTGTTCATAATTCAGTATTAAATTTTACAAATATGAAGATAATCATGTTGTTCTTTTTTTTTATCTCCATTTGAGATATGATTACACGAAGTGTTTTGTTTGTTTAGTTTTTAGTTCCTTGACATCACAGACGAGTCCTAGAAAGACAATAGAACTATACGATGCTGTTAATCATATTAATGATTTGTATCTCTTGTATCTATTTTAAAATTGTTATGGGAATATTCTATTCACATGTGTGGCTTTGATACAATATTTGTTATTCAGGCAGCAGTTTCTTCACAGTTTTTATTCCATTTCTATAGTGTGGCGTTGGAACACGGAGGTTTCCTGATTACAAGGATCAATGAAACTGGGCATCTAAGTCTAAAAAAGTCAGATGTAAAGTTTTTGAAAAGGCAGACTTAAAATCATATGTAATTTGTATTTATCTGATCATTTAGATAACAACTTGACAAACAACACCAATTCAGTGAAATCCGAATCTGTTTAGAATCGTCAAGCAGTCTCCCTTTAATAGGTAATATTTAGAATAATGTTTCAGGTTTTATCATCTTTCTATACTGCATATACTACAGTCGGTCCTGACTTGAACAATACACGAAACTTTACAAACAAATTTTGACTGATGAAGGATGGTTTGTCTCTATAGTTTAAAAATTGGACTTTTCAGAATGTGTTAATAGTATCTACTTGCAGATTTAAGCAAATCATGGAAGCGTGAAAAAATGATATCTGGTGTTTATAAAATAAGATTCTCGTGTTTTGGCGAAAGGAATGGTATCATTTTCTATTTTTTCGTGTAAAATTCATATTGAAATTTTTAAAAACATAAACAAGGCTATGGAGAGATCAGATGATTTTAATGCTTTTCTCTTAATCAATGATTTTCTGAATTAGATACCCGATACAATGCTTTTCTACAGTTTGGGAACAGTTATGTTAAACTATCATATCAAATCATATAAAAAACTGTTTACCCTTTACTGCTACAAAAACACATCCGAAAAAAACGATATTGGATATTTGACTGGTCAGGTTGTAGATAAACATTAATTTCCAATAATGTAGTTACGACAAATGACGCTGAAAGGACGCTGAAATCCTTCCAATCCAATTGTTCTGGATCTGAACTTTCTAGTGACTGGTTTGACCTCCCTAGAGTATAAATCTGGTCTTTCCATTTTCTGGACTTGAACTTCTAGAATCTAGATCTGAACATTCTAGTGTCTGGTTTGACCTCCCTAGAGTATAAATCTGGTCTTTCCATTTTCTGGACTTGAACTTCTAGAATCTAGATCTGAACATTCTAGTGTCTGGTTTGACCTCCCTAGAGTATAAATCTGGTCTTTCCATTTTCTGGACTTGAACTTCTAGAATCTAGATCTGACCTTTCTAGTGTCTGGTTTGACCTCCCTAGAGTATAAATCTGGTCTTTCCATTTTCTGGACTTGAACTTCTAGAATCTAGATCTGAACATTCTAGTGACTGGTTTGACCTCCCTAGAGTATAAATTTGGTCTTTCCATTTTCTGGACTTGAACTTCTATAATCTAGATCTGACCTTTCTAGTGTCTGGTTTGACCTCCCTAGAGTATAAATCTGGTCTTTCCATTTTCTGGACTTGAATCTCTAGAATCTAGATCTGACCTTTCTAGTGTCTGGTTTGACCTCCCCAGAGTATAAATCTGGTCTTTCCATTTTCTGGACTTGAACTTCTAGAATCTAGATCTGACATTTCTAGTATCTGGTTTGACCTCCCTAGAGTATAAATCTGGTCTTTCCATTTTCTGGATTTGAACTTCTAGAATCTATATCTGACCTTTCTAGTGTCTGGTTTGACCTCCCTAGAGTATAAATCTGGTCTTTCCATTTTCTGGACTTTAATCTCTAGAATCTAGATCTGACCTTTCTAGTGTCTGGTTTGACCTCCCTAGAGTATAAATCTGGTCTTTCCATTTTCTGGACTTGAACTTCTAGAATCTAGATCTGACCTTTCTAGTGTCTGATTTGACCTCCCAAGAGTATAAATCTGGTCTTTCCATTTTCTGGACTTGAACTTCTAGAATCTAGATCTGACCTTTCTAGTGTCTGGTTTGACCTCCCTAGAGTATAAATCTGGTCTTTCCATTTTCTGGACTTGAACTTCTAGAATCTAGATCTGACCTTTCTACAGTCCAGTTATGACCTATTCCTATTGGACTCCGCCTTTCTCCCAATTACCAGATGTAAGAAGATTAGTTAAGTCAGCTTTTGAAAAATTAAACATCATCAAAAACTTGTCCGATGTAAATAGTTTCATAACTGAAAATATGCATATAGCAAGAAAACGAATTAAATCCTCATTTCATGTAACTGATCTCCTGGTATATGATGTTTATACACATTATGTATGTTGGTTGATGATTAGCTATAATTCAACCCTTTATGAAAGGAGAATTGTTTCCCTAGTTAAACAGAATAAATCGATCTATTGATTGTGATTGAAACAACATTGTATCAGGCTTACCCAAATGACAGTTTTCTATATGAGTAAAGGGTAGGGAAAATAAAAAGCCAAACTGCGTCATGCATCGGTTTAGTCCTTCCAGAACTCGTCATAAGTCTATCAAGGAAATATTGCGGGTACATTTGAAAATTCAATATTTATGAAACGAAAAAGATTTCACAAAGACGGGAAACACATGGAATAAAGAATTATTCAGAAAAATGTCATACCTTGATATTATAGGAGGCTATGAAATTATACTAAGAAATAGTTTTTTAAATGTGTAGATACTTATACACATGTATTTTATATAGAAACTATAAAACTCTTGTCCGAATGATAATCACAGAATTGAATTGTGTGATTGATTCATATCATTTCTTATCATATCGAAAAATTCGATTGGGACTTGTACTTACACTCAAGCTACTGTCTCCATAAACGGACAAACAGGATGGTAAAAATCAGTACTCATTGCGGAAGTAACTGCTACATCTTCCAGACTGGTAAAGGTTTACACCAAGCTTCATTCCTTATGTAGTCAAGAATAATGGTCGTTATTAGTTTTGGAGGAATAGCAAGTGCTAAATCATCCAATAAAAATGGCTGATGTAACACGAAGAAACTGAACCCTTTTCAGTGCAAGAGTCTGGAATGGATGAGTCAGTTGCAGATATTACCTATAAGGTGATACGAAGATATCAAAGAAAAGGATTTTTTTTTTCCGTTTTGAGGGTAACTGATTAAGTTTCTCATGATGCTTAGGGTAAAGCAAACACATTAAAATGTTTTTCTTTTTCTTATAAAATACATTATCAAATAGAAGACTAAATAAATAACCAAGACAGTTGATACAGATTATGTTCATATTTATTTTGAGGGATGTTATATTTTATATAGATGGCGAATATAGGCCAATGACTTCAACTGAATCAGCATAAGAATGGAGGAAACTGGGTACAGAAAATTCCTCCAAAAATAGCTGATGTTAACTAGTAAGTGAGGCATTAATATTAAATTCAGGAAATAATAAGCAATCTGTTGTCAGAGTGCAAAAAACTGAGCCACTGCAAGGAGTGTAGTTGAAGTCTTGACAGATAGGTTCCTAATCTCCAGGTCACTGCAAGTCTTGACAGATAGGTTCCTGATGTCCAGGTCACTGCAAAGACACAAACAAAAAAGCACAGCAGAATTTGAAATGAAAACAGTAGGGGTAAAGAGTGTGTGGTCTTCATATGATAAATTAAATTATTATAATGAAATAATTTTTATTATATTCATTCGTCGGTATATTTGTACCACACAGTTCTTCAATAGTCGAACAGGTGTATTGAATTGTGTTCGTCAATGTGTTTTTAAATGTAACGGCAAGGACACAAACATAACTACGCACTATGTGCTTAATGGCGTGAAGCAACAGCGCACCTCGTAAAAAAATGTAGAAAAATGTGTATTATGATACCCCAAAATTAATTTTAATGCAATCCATCTGATCACTCGTAAAGTAAACGTAGCTTTCTTGGTTAATTATACTTCATACAAGGCTTCCATACCAAAATGCCCTGGTCTAGCATTTCTTAATGTACACATACCGTCAGCCACCATTGGCCAACGCATGAAACTCACCGGCACACATACAGCGCTTTCTATAAGCGTGTGTAAATGTGTTCATTCAGACACATAAAGCGGAAATGATAGCACAGTGTTATGCGAAATACATGACAATACAGTAGATAACATGTGCTCTGGTTAAAACCGAAACTAAAAGCCTGAGATTTCCGTGAAGCGGGTGGAGTGAACTACGTAAATAGATCAAAATGTAGACGGATTTAGAATTTTGAAGGTAAGTCAAGTAAAGTTTGAGTAATTGAAAGTTTAA
Organism: Ylistrum balloti; assembly: GCF_031769215.1. Classification (NCBI taxonomy): domain Eukaryota; kingdom Metazoa; phylum Mollusca; class Bivalvia; order Pectinida; family Pectinidae; genus Ylistrum; species Ylistrum balloti. The sequence goes on along the minus strand of NW_026782927.1, from coordinate 210,654 downwards.
TTAGACAGTGTGTAACGTAAAATAAGTATACACTATTTTAATACATTTCTTCTAATTCACAAGCATAGCTAATCCTTATCCCAGAATTGTTTACCTTAACAGTTGATCGGTGTCCTCCATTTTGTTTTGATTGATAATACAATCCATGAATTTACATATCGATGCAAATACGCAGAAGGCAATATTCACATTGAACGGATGGTTATATTTTGGTAAAGATGACAAATAAGTCATATTTGAAGAGAAATAGAAAGCGATAAAGAGTGTACATGCGAAAACCTCGTCTATAAGACGTCAAGGGGTTGATGTGATATAATGGGCAACGTTTATGAGCTTTTGTTATTTAGCTAGATCAGCTGCTACAAGGAGCTTAGTCAATAAAAATATTTATAGCACTGTTTAAAAACGAGAATCAAAACCATTTTTTGTGATTTTCCCTCTCATTTATCACGTACATGTAACATCATTGTCCATTACAAACTTTGATATAATCGATTTTGACACCCTGGGTAATAATCTAGTGATACAAAGCAAATATATCAAAAGGGCGATTTTCCTTTATTTTTTTAGACGGGGAAGTCATCACTAGTTGTCAGTTATAACATCCCTAATATCAACTTCATTTCCTCTTCATTTGATCGTTAATTCGTCACCATAACCCACTACCTTATCATACTACTGTCCCTTCCTCTGTTATATCATAATGGTTGTCTCCTTTTAAACTACTTGTCCAGATGATTTCAACTTGTCATAACTTTGCTGTAAGTTGATATGGAAATGAAACAACTAGTTTAATTATTGATAAGAATTTATCACCAACTTGACATGATAATTTCGGAGCTCTATCTCTTATCTGTTGCCTGTGTCATATAGGATAGGTGTTTCGGAAAAATAAAAAAAAAATGACTTGAATGATTGATAATTTGACATAACAACCCGGGTATCGTCATTATTCTACCTGAGAATATACTGAAATAATGAATGAGATATGTATATGTAACGTGATTACCCGATCTATTGGTCAGGTGAGCGTGTAGATTTCAAGGGTTATTTATTTTTGCATTACAGCTGCGATCATGACGCCAAGCTAGAAACAGCTTTGACAATGGAAACCAAGGGCAAACTTGTTCTTCGAAAGAATCACATATTCTTGATTAAGAACATTAATATCAAACCTGTTGTGGACTATTTGATCGAGAAAGGTGTCCTCAGCATCGACGACAATGAAAGAATCCTCGTGGAACCTACCAGGGAAGATCAAGTGCACAGGTTACTAAGAATAGTACACAGAAAACCTAAATCCTACCAGCCACTATTGGAAAGCGTGGATGACCATATACGGAATAAACTTACAAGTTGTACAGTAACAGAAGAAGAAATAAAAGCAGGTGAGTATGAACCATTGTTTTAATTGTAGAAAAGTTATGACCAAGGATACTTCGCTTAGTAAGTTAGCAGCTAATGTGAAGAGACATTAAGCTTAACCCCAAGTATTGTTCATATAATTTTGTTAAGTTTTTGATCTGTCATTTTTTCAATTTCTCCTGGAGTTGAGTAAAGCTCTCCAATTTCCGTCATATCTTTTTTTATGAAAAAGTGACTGTAATCAAATATTAAATATATATAATATAATCCATTAAATATATTAAAATAATGAGAGGAAGCGAAATAATAATGGAGTGAAGGCCAAGGGTAATATTATATTCCTCCAACAACGAAATGGCGGCATATAGGTACACAATATTTATGTAATAGGATGTTTTTTTTTACAAAATAATATTATCCCAGATTTTTTGCCCCGGATCGAAAGGTCGGGACATCTTTTTTTAAGATTTCTGTATCTGTCTGTTGTCAACTTTTACTTTGCTCATAACTATAGTTTTCATAAATACACCTTGCTATGAATATACTCATTTTGATGGTATACACCTGGCTACATAGCTGTACCGAACGTCGCTATCATATAGTACCTATTGAAATGACATATATTGATTTGAGACCTATTGATTAAATGTTGTTAAATTTACACAAGGATAGATAAACAAATACTGGTATCACATATTACTTATTGTTTGTTTATGTGATAAAAAATGTAAATATTTACTTTCAGAGGATCATCACTTAGATTCTTTCTTATGTGATGTTTTGAATGAACTTTTCTGCGTTGAAGAAAAAGCAAAAGTTTCATTATCTACACTGGAAGAGGAAGTTCGACAGAAACTATATGAGTCACATTTAGAATACAGACTTAATCAAGATCACCTCCAAGCGTTAGTTTTGTCTAACTTTGATGCTGTTTCTCTTGGGCGAAGTGGCTCCAGAAACAGGAGATTGTATCCTTTTCTTTATCAAATGACGGACATAAAATGTTGATCTTATCATATTTACTGGAGAATAACTCAATCAAATCAGATAATCAAACATTTACAAATCATATACAAGATAATATTGATCTCGCCATTCATACAAATATAAACATAAAATATATTGAAATCAAATCTGATCAGTTTCCAAAATCGGTTACTATCATGCATTTCTTTGTATTCAAGATTGCTAAATCTTTCCCTTTATCATCAAATTTGAAATGCAAAATGGAAGTTTGCGTATGTGCGTGTAATAATTCTTTGTAAATTTGCAAATGTATTTCCCCTGTTACTGAAGGCAATCAAAGTTTTAAATGTTATAATTTTGAAAAAAAATCAAAACAAATGCATTGCTAATTTTAATATTCCGAATCAATCAATACACAATTTTTCATCTTTCGGTGTCAGATATAGGCATGTGAATGGTTTTACAAACAGACATCAACTTGTTATTTCTCGTATTTGTCTGTGGGCTTATACTGGCGTCTACATTTAAATATCAATGTGGTAAAACAGTTTTCACCTGTGATTTTATTTCCGTCATTATTTGTGGTCACTGCATTCCTATACGTGTTCATTTCTTAGACCGATTTCCACTTTTGATCCTCTCTTTAAAGCGAACATTAGAACTCCATTTTTATAATATACAGAGATGCAAAATTAAAGCATTGAAGCAGAGACGTTAATAATCAACATAAAGTTCTTAAATTCCATCGGTGCTGTTCAGCTGAAACTTGTTTAAAATGATCCTGAGATAGTCCTGACCAAGTGTTATTGTTGTTCGACTCGGTTCAAAATCTAATATGGCCTACATCATTGAAAAACTCACATCTAGCTTCTTCTGAAGTTCCATCAGTCCAATAGAGCTGAGATTTGTTTGAATATTAAGAAAGGGAAGATAAAAAAGTGTTTTCTTAGCATTGTCGAAACTTCAATATGGCGATTATTTTGTAGCATGATTGCGCAAATCATGGTTTTCCTGGACACATATATTTCAGACGGAAGTTCGACCTCTGCGATTGAGCTTAAACCTTGGCCTCCATCTTGCAAAACACATTTTAAAACATCTCGGTTTTACCGGTGCAACTGATTGGAAAATCTGAAGGAGCGTTGACAAACTAAAATGAGAAGTGTTTTTTTGCGTTTATTTTCTAAACTATTCTGAACCGTTTTGATCATTGAATAGTTGTTGCTGCTACGACTGTGATAGCCTATGTAAATATTTATAGTCTGCTGCTCGTTAATTTACATTCACTGGAAATCTTAACGATCGATGCATTATCTGAAATTATGCTTGTTGTAGACGATTATTTTAAAATCTTTACATCAGAAGCAAGGAATACAGACTTGTGCTTTTATACTGTGTTAGCAGAAGAAGTTTCGTTATGTGTCAGCACTTTCATTTGATTACCAGCAAGTCAATATTTGACACCAATACGTGGAGGAAATGTGTAGTTATTGTACTCGGAATTAATTTCCAGATAGAAGGTTGTTATTTGATTAAGATTTGTATTTAAGATTTCAAATTTCAAAATATTTTTCATCACTTTCTTATTTATTACGTATATTTTCTTTAACACATGGAAAGTGCTGTTTACAAAAATCTTTCATGGCGACAAAAGGATCTAGAATCTGACGAAACTGAAACTAGTACGTGAAACCTTAGCTGACAACAATAACGAAAGCAATATACAAAAATAGAAATAGATCAACAAAATTGCGACAACGTTCTGGCCCCACTTGTATAAAACATCTCAACTTGAGATTTCCTCAAGTCGAGATTTTCCTCAGCTAATATCTCCTTGAAAATTTATTGTATGAAAATTCCTCAAGGAATTTCAGGACATCCTAGCCGATGTGTTCCTTGAGAAAATTTTATAGGAGGCGAGGAAAATCTCGACTTGAGGAAATCTCAAGTTGAGATGTTTTATACAAGTGGGACCTGATCTCTTACTTATACAGATGGACTCAGAGAAACGTATGTTAGCACTTTTCTATTAAGGGACAACATGTAAATATAATCAAAAATGAGAACTGGCAATTTTTTAACCTGGAGTTACCAAACAGTTTTTTATTAGATCTAAAACCACACAGTTGTGTTTTTATAGGTGATGTTGAAGCACCCGCCAGCCACGTTCACAGTCGCCGCCTGTGTATTGAAAAAATGAATGAAGAGGAGATCTGCAAAGTCCTTCAAGAGTTTGATCCGGAGTCGAGCCGACTAGATGAAAACATACTGAAAGTATTCAAACAGGAACATATCGATGGAAAGATTTTTAAATATTTGAACTCAGAAGATACGAAAGAATTATTGCACGGATTTGCCTTTCGGGATAGGAAAAACCTCCTGATAATACGAGATGAGCTAATAAATCTTGAAAAAGAAGGGAAACCTATGCCATCGGTTGACAGACCACAAGCACGAAAAATGAAAGCAAAATATACAGACCGTAAAAGATACTTCAGAGAAACATTAAGGAAATTTGAATCCCCGGCTGGAAATTTGGAGAACTATCGAAAGTCTGCAAGTATACGAACCAGTATAACTAGACCGCATAACCTGATTGAACCAGTTCATCTGTTTCTCAACAAAACATGGGAAAGCACTGAAGAAAAAGTGAAATGGATCGCAGAAGAGACTGTTCGTTTTGCAGCAGCATGTATGAACGAAAGGACGAATGGAACCATTCATTTTGGTGTTGAACAAAAAGCCAATAGTGAATGGCTCGAAGGGGAGATTGTAGGCATTGATGTGGATAAGGACAGCTGCAAGAGAGCAATGTATCAAGCGATAACTTCTCATTTCTATGATGACCAAATTGAACTGGGTCTAAAGTGCATCAGGCCAGTTGAGTTCATTGGCGTTACTAACGATGATACTTGTGAAAGGCAACTGGTAGTTGTTGAGGTCGACATCGTTCCCAACTCCACCTTACTTCAAGAAGAGGCGGTGTACGTGAAGTTTGAAGATAAAATGTTTTTTTATCGCTTCGTAAATGATGATCCTCACCCGTTGGTCCAAACAGAGGAGCAGATACGCCAGTATATGAAATTTAAAAAACAGCTTGCACAGTGCCGAAAGGAGAGGGAAAACATTCCGAAGAGAGTTCCTATACAGGAAGACCTTAGACAGAAATTCTTGAACCTGTTTTCTGGTGGTTACGAAACTTTATCCGAAGAAATGTACCCAATTATTTTCCTCAGTCCTTTAGAATGTGACACTGTTCACAATTTCACAGAAAATTTCCAGTTTGTCGATGACATTAAACCATGCGTGATCTTTGATTTCAATTCATCAAGTGATGTTAACGGAATGTATCATTTCGTTGAGGTTGAAAAGGAACAAGTTGTAAAAGTTTTGACAACAGAAAATTTCGACAGAAATTCTGTAGAAAATAAAACTGATCACGAGCGCCGAAATCACTTGTTTGATGACCTCAGAACTTCCGCATTAAGACCCTGGGTCTTTTGCAATGGATATGATGCCATGAAAAAGGAACCCATGGACGTTTTAGATTGGAAAAGAAACAGAAGTGAAGGACTCAAGGAGGCACTGAGATTTTATGGAGAAGAAGTTCCCAATGGAAGGGCAATGGTCATTTTTCTGTTGCTTTCAAAGAACTATGATGTACTTCTTGAAGCTGCAGAAGATGTTATACTGAAATTCCAGGATCAATGGATGCTACTTGCGCCAAGTGAGGACATTGCTAATAATTGGATGGCCGAATTGCTGAGACGAAAAAGTATTGACAAGAATACAATGCAGGAGAGATGCATCATTGGACTACCATGGAATCATGTCAACATAATGTTACAAAAGTTAGTTTCCACCAATAACAGGGGATCATGTGAAATCGCGACATCAAAGGGTGCATTTTGTTTTCTACGTGATAAAGTTAGAAACGAATTGTACGATCTCGATGTACTCAGTAGGATAGAATGTGATGACACCGAGATAACCCAAGATTCAGAGAAACTTGAAAAGCACAGAAGGGAGTCACAAGAGGCTTTTTTTCGGGGAAACGAAGTTACGTGGTGGAATTACTGGTTTGGCGCTGATCATGTATTAAGAAGGTCGCAGCATTCTCGACTGATGGAAATTCTAGCAGACGCGTTGAAAGGAAACCAAAATGATGATGATTGCAGGATTGCTGTAGTCAGCCTGATGCACCAACCGGGCGCTGGAGGAACCACTTCAGCCAGACAGCTTCTATGGGATTCACGAGAAAAATATAGATGTTGTGTTGTGAAGCAAATCAGTGACCAAACTTGTGACCAAATTTCTTTGCTGAGAAACTACGAAGACCCATCCACTCCTAATCCTCCAATAGTGCTGCTAGATAATTGCGATGAAGAGGATTTTCAGAACCTCTACGCATCTCTAGAAAACAGAGCCAGGCTTACTGCAAGGCGAAGCGAAACGACACCCTTTTCTTGCTTCTGTGTTCTTCTTCTGTGCACTCGGAGAACAAACTTGCCTACGAAAGTTGGCCAATCAGTTGTTCTCCTGAAGCATGAACTGGATCCCCGTGAGCTCGACTGGTTCAACATGAAGTATGAGTCTCTTGAACAGAAGTATCAAAATGAGAATGGAGTCAATCCTCGTTTACTGATATCTTTCAATATTCTAAAAGAAAATTTCAAACATGAGTATATCACCCGTACTGTTCAACAATATGTTGACAGCATTGAAGTCAACAAGGAGAAGGATTTATTGCTGTATCTGGCCATGATGAATAGTTATGACATTGACTTTCAATCGTTACCCATCAGCGCCTTTGACTCGATGATGATGAATGGTCAAACAAAGGAAGGTGCTATTTCTTTTGGCCTCGTGTCTCCCAGACGCCAAAGTTTTGGAAACCGCCACTGGGAGAACAACATGAGTTCTTCGTTGCAAGTTCTTCTCAATCGATCATCGAGAGGTGGATTGGGAACAAACCTTCATGCTCTTTCTATTATCAGCAAGCTGTTTGCGAGAGAAATATTCAAATTCCTACAAAAGAAGCTTCAGATGGAAACGAGTGCTGCAATGTTACAATTTCTTAATTCAGACGTTTTTAACAATCAGAACAGATCTGTTGACCAGGTTAAAAGAATTGTCAAGGATATTCTGAAAAAGAGGGAACAGCTTGAAGATGGAAAGAGAGAAAGTTTTTCGCCATTGATTGTTGAAATCTACAAGAATGAGGACCCTGACCAAGCAGCAAAAGTTCTTCTGAAAGGATTTGATATGACACAGGACCCGATGATTGCGCAACAAATAGCAAGGTTCTATATGAGTTTCAAAAATTGGGAAGAAGCTACAAAATACGCCAAGATGGCCTCACAGATGAAGCAAAACAATTCATATTTGTGGGATACTTATGGCTTGGTGTACAAAAATCGATTGCAGGAAAAGTACGAATGTTGTCTTCAACAAGGAACCAAATTATCATTCAGTGACACAAGGGAGGTTATTCAGTTAGCAAAAACTGGTATAGACATATTTCACAAAGAGCAATCTGTCAGCGAACAAGAAAAACATGCGTCTACAAACGACGCGGGATACTACAACGAAGTTCATTTAGTGATACTTCTACTGGATTTACTAAAAGTATCGTCATCAATCACAGGGCTTCATAACATTTTAGTAGACAAAGAGCTCCAATACCAAAAGGTAGCTTCACCTGAACTGGATAAGGAGTCTTTTGACAATCTACGTACTCTTCGGTTTTATACTGATGCTGCAATGAGAAAGTTGGAAGACAAAACCACTCAACTGAAAGATAGTGCAATGAAAAATGCACATTTAAGCAAATCTGGCTTTGCTTACCGGACTTTGCCTCGTTTGAGGGAAAACGTAGATAGCTACTTTGGAGAGGATACAGATGAGGTGCCCGAAACTCTGAGCGAAAAAGATCAGGCAGATTTTAGAAGAAGAAGAATTCGCAAACTTGGAGGAAGATCACTAGCAAATATCCTTGAGCTGCGACGCGAACCAGAGGGTGGATGTAAATTGGAAGCAATTTTCAGGCATCTTCAAAGCATTTTGAACTCAGAAAATGTTACAGCATTTGACATTAAAAGCTTCATAAGTGTAGCAATTGTGATGCATATTACAAAGGTTAGACGTGATCCATATCCTTATCAGAAGTTAGTTGAATTGAGCAAACGACTCTACAATATGCAAAACACAAGTGCAGATGAACTACCTTATTTGGAGGTTTTTCTATACCTACTGATGCTTCACTGGCCTACAGAGAACAGACAACACCTACAACTTTATCCTGTAGGAAAACTGCCAGATGCTATGCAAAAATGGAAAACAGCTTTTCAAAGGAATCATCCACGCCAAATGGATGGCAATCCATATCGTTTGAAGAGGGAAACGACATATTTCTTTCTTGGAAACGGTAAGGAATATGACGAAATCGTATATTACGAAGAACTCCACGGTAGCCACACAGGTAGATACTACAAAGGAGATACAGTTTGGTCGCAGCCACAGAACATCAACAGATTAAAGCGTTTGGAAGGGATATTAATAAACAATGGAACAGAGGTGTCTGTTCATATCGAGACCGCCGGAGGCAACAAAACTCAGATTGTTATACCTACCGGAATGCACATTGGACAGCGAAATCTTTGGCAAAAACGCATCTATTTTTACCTAGGATTCACATGGTTAGGACCAAAAGCATTTGATGTTTCACAAAATGATAGAAGATTAAACGATCAGGAAGCTCGATATTTTAGCCAGGCCAAGAATGTCCGAAGCAAACCCGTTCCTTTGCAACCAGAACCGGATGTTGCCAAGCAAATACTCGGTATACACGATTCCCTGAAGAAGATCGAGCAACTGAAAAAACTGAAAGGGAGGAGCATGCGAGAGGTATACGTGCAGTTATACACTAGCTCGCGAAATGAATGCAACATTAAATTAATCTCACTGTTAAAGTTTGATAAACAATTTCAAAATTTCTGTTAAAGTTACAAAGCCAAGTTTAGTCGCACATATATGATCTATTGGATATAATTGAGTTAATAAAGCGCTACCGAAAACCACTTTGACATTATTTTGCGAGTTGCACAACTATTATAAAATGTTGAACAAAGCTCAGTCGAATCAACTCTCAAGGGGTAGTATTATCTGTATGGATGATCCCGGTTCTACCTACTTTCGCTTTAATCTTGTAGCCATTTCGTCACAATTTTCTTTAAATTGGTGTACCTAGGAAAAAAAGTACAGCCTGAAAGTCCTATAGATTTATTTCCAGTTAATAGTACACTGTTTACATCATTGCTTAATTCTCTTGCAGAGTCGGAAGTGCCCCGTGTAAAAAGTTCATAAGCGAATAATGCCAGATTTTTGTAATAATTTCCCATGCAGCCTGCTTAGTTATTACTTATGTTTTCTGTTTTGTTGTGCAGGAAAATCTCATCAAACGAGAGCCAGAGCTGCGGAGTCAACTTACAGTTCTTATAAGAAGTCGACAGGAATTATTCAAGCACTGATATAGGTAACTGTAATGAGAAATTGTCAGTTTGAAAACTATCTGTTGTAATAACATTTGCAAATATTGCTGTCAGTGCTGGCAGTTTGAAATATATGTATAATTTACAAAATTTACAAATTCGCATACTTATAGCCAATGGATCACACGAAAATAACACTTAATCCAATCAGATAAAAGAAAAAAATATTACCCCATACCTGTGTTACTACCTTGGGGAGTGGGATTAGATCCATTTCAAATGAATTGGTAGCGTAAAATAAAAGCAAGGCACGAGTCTCATCTTCAACCCTGATATCAATTTATAATTTACATAATAAATATGTGACTGTGTCTGCAGATGATGTGTGTAATGCCTTGATAGTTGTCTGCAAACGTTTTTTTTCATTTCTTGTATGAATGAATTAAGCTTTCTCGCAATAGAAATATTATTAAGACATTTCGCAATATTTTCAAAGATAAAATATAGCTGATCTTGCTTCAGTATTACACCAATTCAGATTGATTGTTATTGACAACAAAAAAGACAATCTTCCTTTCTACTCGATTACTAGACTTCACAAGAATCCACATAAACAGAACTTGATTGTCTTTTTCAACGATTTTATATTTGAAATACTATCAATACTACAGTCTTATTGTGATACGGTTTACTCGAAAAGGATATGTAGAGTTTGAATAATTTCCATTTTGAACGTCACTCCTCAAAAACAATTCTTTTATTAGAATATTTTAACACTATATACCACCATAGCTAAACTGCCAGCTCTCAGGCATAGAAAGGCGAACGTCGGTACGTTGAATTTGGTGGTAAGATCTGTTAATAAACCAGCATAACCATGTAAACAAACAATGTCTTTCGCTTGGCCTTACTTGTTTTTGTTTCATTCGTGGCTAAATTTTTCGATTTCAATAAATTCATATAACCACTTATATGTATATATTCAGTCTTTTCCAAACTTACATAGGTGGAATGTCATCTATATTTCATGATGCAATGGAAGATGAATCAATTTAACGTAGTGAACGGGATTTTGTTTTATTACGATCTGCACAGATTTTTTTTTTTGTTTTTTTTTTTTTTGAGAATTAGCAGTATATTTATCATTATCATAGTCTGCCAAAACTCCATGATTCAAAGGTCATAAACACATCGGCCATGAAATCTGAAGCAAAATATGTTATAGATTACTGGCTGTTTAAATGATTTCCTGATTATGATCTATAAATAAAGAAAAAAAATAGTTGTCAGTTAGGCGTATAGTTCTAATACATGAAATACTTTAGCACTTCTAAACATAGTAGCCATCCTTTTATTTGATGAGCACTTGTGCCAGTGCTTGTGAATAATTAGATTTAAATTTTATTCTTCAAATGTGCTTTGAAATATTTCTCCTTTTAAGAAAAAGTCTCTTTTTCAGTCAAGAAAATTTCAAACGCCTGATGAAGACTTCAAGAGGCCCATAAAGAGGAAAGTTTCGGTATATGCACGCTAGAAGGAGTGAGACACATTTACTGACAATCCTGTTGTACAAAGTTGTGGCCTGTTTGTTTTCTCATTTACAATCAACAAGGCAATGGATAAATGATTTTGAGATAAGTTTCTCGAACGATGTAGCTCCAGAAAAAAATATGTGTCCGAAATCTCAAACACAGTTTCAATACTACTTCTTCAAGAAGCATAGGGCAGTCATATTTGTACGATAATAGCAATTCCGGTTATCTGTATGAATTCCAATCAACAGCTATTTGAATCGCTTATGTTAAAAATTATAACACTTATCATTAATGATTAGATTCGTTGATAAAAATGTCATAGAATATATATGATGCATTATGTACATGTTATTTGGTTTTTTCATGAATTATATTATGATGATGAATGAGAATAGCCTACCGGTGTGTTTGATATCCATATTTTGACATTTTTTAAATATATTATTATATATTTTAGAAAAAATGCGAATAATCTGAAATTACGAATCCAATTTTTCATCCAACAAAGCTTTAAACTAACAATTTTTATATACTTTATTTGATTAAACATTATATTATTATTATCATCGAAGTCACATGTTTAATTACATTTTAAAGTTCATCTTACTTGACAGCTTTGTCCGTTTTGATACTTTACATTTTATCTGTATAAATTAATTTCATTACTTTGTTTTCGTTCATTCTAATGGCACGTACTGTAGAGTATTTGCTTTCAATATTTGACTATGAAAAAGGCGTAAAAAACTATATAGTCATTAAAAGAAAGGAGTGACTAAATATATATAAAAATACTGCTTATACTGTTGTTATATCCTAAAACCGAAACATATTCTTGGTTTTAGGCTGTTGCTATTCAGGATATATATATATATAATATATTGTACAAAACAGTCGTTATTCTTGACACAAGGACGGAATCCTAGACACTACAGATACCATTCAATTGTACATTGAAGAACGAGACATTACTTACTTGGATCGACCATTTAGTAATGAGTGTAAGAGGTCATTGTACTTTTTAGGAGTCTCCATGTACCTATTTCTTTTCTACATATTTCCCGCGAACTTCATCAGTTTTGTTTTGAATTAAGATTCTGTCGACATGCCGCTATTGTCTTTGTTTTATAAAAAAGGAAATATGCTATTGAAAACTTCTTTGTCAATGTAGCATAAATTCTTTTTAACTCATATATCCCATTGTGTATATACGTAGCATTAAGCTAGTAATGCATGAAAAGACGTAACATAAATTACATATACTTTGTCAGGGACAAATAAAGCATGATCGGTTACACATCCCTGACTTTGTCAATGGATGTTTCAACGATTCAATAATTGGCTTTAGTATGTTTCACAGTGACATTGCATGCCTCGTTTAAATTCGTTCGAAATGTGGTGCATATCAGAATATACACATATAATTGACGTTCTCCTAAATTGATACATATTTGGAAATACCAAGATTTATTGAATTATGATGCGATTGCACCTCCCGTCAAGATTTTGACTTTTCATTTGATCACTTTTGATTTTCCTTCAGATTTCGAAAGTTACCATCACTGACAAACAACGTACATGTGTATATTCTTAATTTGTATTAAACAATCACTTGCGTTTGTTTTGTACAATCTTTAATTTAACGAAGATGTCAATGTGATATTTCTGATTTTTTTATGTAACATTCAGTAATTATTTGTCTACTGTATAGTGATTCTTGTGTATGACACAAGTGTAAAATGACCCATTGTGGCCCCATTGACCATCTAATGAAATGATGTCCGTCCCAGGATAACGTCACAATGGAGGCAATAGATAAATGGCATGGAAATAATGATTTGTTGATAGTATTATCTAAAGTGATAAACGAACTTGAATTCCATATGGCGTGTGACAAATGCACTTTTTTCTCAATTTAACAAAGCGAAGAGTGAAAATTCTTAGACTGGTTTCCCAAATCTCAAAGGAAGTGAAAAATTTATAAAACATCTTTCTTGGTACAAACTGGTAATAATGTCATTCACAAAAGGAAAAACACTTGATATACTGTAAGGTGTCTAAAACCTGCATTTGCAGATAGTGGTAATGAATGCATTGTACTAGTATGAGGATACAAATCTTGCCGTACAAAAATAATAAGATTCTATCATAAACATTGTAATCCTTACAGAAAACTGTTACAATAGGTTCATGGCACTATACACTATATAACAAGTAAATATTTTCTCATTTTATACCAGTGTAAAGGTCTTTAATACAGTACATCAACATACCACATATATTTTGTTAAATTCTAAACAGATTTTTTTTATTCTAAATCTGTAACGTGCATTGCCAAAGTTATGGTTAATAGTAGACAATGAAAAGGAGGATTACCTTGGCATTAAGAACACTTATATCTACATGGCGTGTTTACGGCTTTACAAAATATAATCTGGTAAAACAATATTCAACAAACTTTACATTCGAGAATAGAGCGAAATTGATTTCCCCGCAAGTATTAACAACTATACAGAATGCGTGGAAAACATAATTTGTTGTATCAAGTTTACATAATTGATTTTTGTGAGACATGTTTATTCAATATTTCCCTTACCTTGTAATATAAGCTTGTGTGTGAAAATTTAGCAGGCTAATAAATATACATTTTTTTTCAATTCTGTTTGTGTTTTATCTATTTCTTATTACAGTAGAAACGATTAAGCATATGTATCAAGATAAGTCTTGGTGTCGTGACTGTATTTGCTGGTTATGAAGAGACGGACGCTGTCATGCTGATATATGTTGCTGCAGAAATATAACTATATATACGTTGAACAATATAACCTTCCTTTATGCAATTATGTATACACTTTGGTCGAGAAACCAAAAATCGACACTGCTCCTCAGAATACCTGACTACTAGGTATTATTTGGTTTTATGGTATCTTATAACTGAGCTACGCTTTCTTGGAATTGGTTGAAACTGCAACATTGACTGACACACGCCATAACAAAGAAATTGGAAAATTCTACAGAAAAAGACCAAATCTAGGTGCTGAATAACTGTGTTAAAAAAACCAATATAGAGTTTTCATTGAAATGATTAATGAATTTATCTTTTTCACATACATGTAACCTTACTTTTTATGTCTATCCATAAAAGGAAGATGAAATTTTGTTTTTACTTGCATTACCGTCAAATTATTCAAAACGACAATAGACTATATATATATATATATTCGTTTTTTATTGTTTCTAGAATTCTTTCCCCAGACTGAAAATTCTAGCACTAGTTTTTAGTTATCAAATCTACAGTAAGTTTCTTTTATTCTTAAAAAGCAACTTGTTGACCTGTTTTATAATAACATACCACAGTCAACATAGATACTAGACAGATATACACAGATACTACTCCCTCGTTAACATTCAGCATTGTAGCAGGTAACGATTGCTTCAGTCGTCGTCAGTGTAATGTGATCAGATGGGATGTCTGCCGAAGGCATCAGTTCCTGATGGTAGATAGATGGTAGACTGATGGTAGACATCAGTTCCACACCGTAACATGGAGGATTACACGAACATAAAAACATGCACTACTTTATATTCATGGTACATGGTTTACAGTGCACCGTCTCGTTTTGTACGAGATATGACACACAAAGCAGATACAATATAATGGCACCGAGCCAACTGTGTACCGTCACCATGAATCTTTTGCAAAAAACCTTGCTCGAATAAAACGCCGTGTCCAAAGTAAAGGTGAGTACGCTATTAATCAAACTTTGTAAATCAATAATCCTTTTTTATCATAAGAAAGCTTCGCTGATTTTTGTCCGACATTAACAAATTGATAGACTTTCAATTAAGCTAAAAAAAAAAAAAAAAACATCGCAGACATATGTATCAAGTAAGTCATTCATACGATGTAGGTAATTTATTTATATTGTTTTATGAAAGAATTATCAATTCTACTTTCTTTTCAGTATCTTATATCGATCAATATCTATATGTATTTATGGAAACATGACGCAAACAGGTTGAGCTGATAAAGCTGAGCACTGCATTAGAGCAGTAATTTCCATTATGGCTCCGCACAAACAATTGACACCTTGAAGAGGAACAATACTTGAAGTAAGTGCAATATGTAAACTCTAGTGTTTGATGATCGATCTATATACTTATATTTATTAAGAAAAGAGAGAGAGAAAAAGGAGCCTTACGTGAACTATTTATAGTACATTAATTGTAAAGTAGGCCTATACGGAAACATGTCCTTTACCTCCATGCCCCTTGTTCGGTCTTTATATACAGACGTTCCGATCACTTGATCGGTAGGCGGAAAACCTGTCAACCAAGCAAACAATCAATAACTTAATCCTTATTTCTTTGATAGTTGTTTTATTTATTTCATCGATTGGTTGATAGCATTCCAGTCTATTGAAGCTATTGTTGCTGTACTTATATAATCATAGGTCAGTGGTATTATCGGTGAACGACGATGTTTCATCTCCCATCCGCGCTTTAAAGACATATGATAACTCGACAGTTTACCAATCTATTTCAGCATATTTTGTCAAAAAAAGTCACTATAATGTATATGTATGATCATATGCGTTAGTAAGGGATATACTGAATAAACGATGTTAGATTAAGCTGGACGTTATAGGATCAATGCTGGATGGTGTTTCATGATCATGAAAAATGTAGTGTTTCAAACGAATTGATTGCTGACTTGTGTATTGAGAAATGTCTCGACAACATTTTATAATCAACAAACTACCCATAATGGGCCCCCCTTTTCCGAGAAAAGCAACATATATCGAAACTGAAAGTAGACCAAATGCGATAGTAAAAGACATATTTAGTGGTTACCTCCCTTCATGCGTCTTTCTCATTGTCATCCCACATGACTGTGACGACATCCATATTGTTTAACCTATGTTCTCAAGGTTAACTGAAGTGATATGCTAATCTGTGGAGAAATACACTTTCATGGAGAATATTTCAAATCATTCAACAAAAAAAGCACACTAATCCACGGGACAATATGAACTACCTTTTAACAAAATGTGCCCCTTCTGACTGACTTCTTATCATTATCGAAGAGCTTATCAAAATTGGTCACAAAGAATTTGCAAAGTCCATTATTTTACTTTCAGATATACTGAAGATGTCGTCTTTTTAAATAACAAGAAATCTATTTACTACGTTCATCTTATATTTCAGTCGCTTACTCCGAATTTTTCCTATAAACTCAACAGAGACAGCATTTTACCGCGGTATATGATACGTTTAACAGAAAATAACCATGGTACGGATGAGTAACACAGGGTTTCCAGAGATGCAGGTTGATTAAAGTGATGGGGAAGAGTTATAGACGTCATAATGTTCTCACTGGAAAATATTCTATTTTCTTATGCGGCATGAAGATGGGCGTGTTTGTTGGTTTTTCCGTCGTTGTTTACCTTGTTCTTGTTTGAAAGTCAGCTATCCTTTTTCGTGACTGTGCATACATCATAGGTCATTGTATTATATATCAGGTACATCTGCTTGTTCTTTCATGTACATGTCTTTCTTAACAATTTTTCATTCTTAATCAATAAAACTGATTAAATAAGTATTGATATAATTATGTTATTTGTTAATGACCTTACCAATTATACAATAACTGATCTAAAAAGTAAATTTTAAATTAGATGATTATACGTTGTATAAGCCGAAATGTTTGGTATTAAATTCCAATTTCCTTAGATCGTCAATGCTGCCTTTTTTGTTTAAAATGTAACATGCATTAGACCATTCAAGCCTTTGAGATTCATTCAATCAAGATCCCTTTAAAGATATTGTGACATTCTTTCAATGCATACAAAGTATTTCAAGATGCTTAAATGTAAACTTTATTAATTTAACAACAATTACGAATCAAGCTTTTAGCTTATATTAATCACTCTTGTTGGCACGGAAGGAAACGCGCGAGGGATCTTAATGTGGGAGGAATCCTGAGTACCAGGAGAAAATTGAACCCCGGACGCCGAGGTAAAAGGCGAGCGTTTTACCACTGCGTCGTCTGATCTCTATGTCTAGAGAATCATAATCCAAAACCAAATTCAATAACAGTAGGGCGAAATTTAAACAAAAGAAAGATTTGCATGGAGAAAAATACAAGAAGATTAAGACAAGGTAAAGAAATCGTTTTCTGCTTCATCGACGACATAGTGATCTTGGTCAATCCGAGTAGGTTGTGTGTCGATTCAAACACAAGGTAAACAACAATTGAACCAACAAGTATACTATTGAGTAACAAACACGTTCAAGTTTATATAAGTAGAATATTTTACAATGAGATCATTATAGCAACCGTAAAACTTCAACCCGAATCTAGAAACAAATAACGAAACTGACACCTTGAAGATATCAAAATCAGATAGTTATAGAAGTTTTATGGGACTGAAATGAAGTGGTCTTAATAGCGAGATGTCTTATGTTGAAACTGTCTTTAAGCAAGGTTGTAATTTGTGTGAAATTACGGTAAGTGTCTAAAATTAACTATTTTATGGCAGGTTGGCAGGTTCATAATTTAAAACAATATATACTTACACTGTAATAATTCACATTTCGATATTTTCTCCATATATATAAATAATTTCAGGACATACAAATATTTATTTTATCATAGATATGCTATTTCAAAATAGGATTAGTGTTCATTGACGTAATTAACTGGCAAAAATAAATGTATGATCACCAAACATTTATAAATTCAATACATTAAACGAATTTACATAAA
Source organism: Ylistrum balloti (assembly GCF_031769215.1). Taxonomy (NCBI): domain Eukaryota; kingdom Metazoa; phylum Mollusca; class Bivalvia; order Pectinida; family Pectinidae; genus Ylistrum; species Ylistrum balloti. The sequence goes on along the minus strand of NW_026782927.1, from coordinate 192,532 downwards.
TCCTGGTCAATCAAAATATGTAATGTCACGTTCTCAAATGAGGTATGCAAGGTATACAACAACGGAACCAACCCTTAACTAAAGAGCACCGTATACGCCCAGCATTATAGCAGTAGTTTCAGCAATGTGTAAATGCTTATTTTAACTGTATTTTTATCCAGGCTTAGAAACATACTGATGGATAAAAGAAGTCAACTGATACTTAGAAGAAATGAGACATATCTTCGCGATAATCTAGAAATAAGGCATATACTTCCACGTTTATATCAAGATGGCGTCATATCTGATGATGACCGTGAAAGAATTGAAAAGGAAGACACAACACGGGATAAGATTTCCAAATTTCTCCGAATCATCAAACGGAAGTTAGACGGCTATGAAAAACTACTTGATGTTCTAGCAGTGGAGGGACTTCATCATGTCAAAAAAGAACTAGAGTCTACTGTTGTTGACGAGGCTGTATTAAAGAAAGGTTATTTTATTATGTTAATATTCCACCAAAGATATCTCATATTATAGAGTTGAAATATTTGCAGTGGATTTGATCTGACTATTTTTAAAGAGAAAAAAAACTGTTATACGTGTATACATGAATATGTATTCAAAGACATGCATGGAATTTGGAAAAGGACAACCGTTTGATATTGGCCTACTGAAATAAAAACAACTTATATCATTCAAAATATTCTTATTTCATTGCCTTTTATACAGAGTTAGAGTCAGATGAAGAATTTCTGAAAGAACAGCTTTTAATCCTGTATCAAGAGTCCGATGGAGAACGTATAAGTTACACTGACCTTGAAAAGGACATCCTGCAATTGATTTACTTAGAAGGAAAAGACCTAAGAATAGACGAAGATACGCTTGTGCGCTTGGTACAACAAATTTTTCCATCGGTCAGATGTGGAAAGCCAAGCAGCAGCAAAAAAAGAACAACGTATCCTTTTCCTAAAAGTTCTAAATTCTTCCTCAAAATACGGACAGGTTTATGCTACATTTAGAGTTCATTTCAAGTCTAGCGTTCAAATTACTGTAAAATCATTAATGTTCGTGTATTTTTCGATGATTTCGCGGGTACTCATGAATCTGTGAATTGATGTGTCCACGAAATGATAAAAAGTTTAATATACACATTATCAAAGAATCAGATAATTTCTCTAATACTATTCATCCACGAAATCAAATAAAAAGATAACATTTGTCTTCACTATGACGTCATTTGTCTTACCATTTTCATCAAATTATTTCATCAGTTCATCAAGATTTAGATGCTGTGAAAATACTAAATGCCTGCTACTTTCAGAAAAGGCGGTTTTGCTATGTATGGAAAACTAGATATTTTTGTCAAAGCAATTCATTTTTGCACCTTTATTGTTTCTTACTTTCCACAAAAGTGTACTCTATTAAAACAAAGTCCGTTTGTGATTGATCTTGGATAAAAATAGATTGTAAGTGATGTATTAATGTACAGAACGTGCTGGTGTGCTAGTCCTTGACACCATCTAGGCATGCTTTCAAAAATCTTTCAAGAAAATCTGTCGATTTGGACGTTGCAGAAGCGAAACCAGATTGTAGCGGAAGTAAGCATGCTTTGATTATTAATTTCATTAGTCCGTAGTAAATTCTCAACAAAGATAATTTCTATAATGATAGTGATTATGCTGTTTTATCAAAAGCATACTATTCTAATTTGATATTTTCCGATACTTTTTTGGTTAAAAATTTCTAACCAGATATATAGTTTGATTTAAATCCAGTATTATTATTGTTACAGGTAATAGAGAATCCTGTGAAGAAAAAATGCATCAGTCACAAAAATCTCTCGATCTACTCAGCACAGATGATGTTTGTCGTATTTTGGAGCCGAGGTTTAAGCAATCTGGAATACCACATGACATATTAAGGGTTTTTAAAGAACAAGAAATAGATGGATATGTGTTCAAACATTTCAACGTGACAGATTTGAACAACATCACAGACTTGCCATACGGAAAGAAAAAAACCATAATGATAATTAAAGACGAATTGATTGCAGAAGAGAATGCCACACGGAAAAGTGAAACTTGTACGCTGGTCTCGGATGTGAAAGACAGTAAAACTACAGTACGTGAATCTCTTCGAAAGTTTGATGCGCCTACTGAAGTGCTAGGATCTTACAGAGAACTTGCTGTAGTATCGTCTGACGTCACATGGGTTCACAGCCTAATCCAACCTGTCCATATGTTCACGGACTACGATGTCAGAGATTCACATGATATTGAGACATGGCTGGCAAGGAAGACCATGTACTTTGCATCAGCATGCATGAATGATAGAACAAATGGAACTATTCATTTTGGTATCAAAACTTTGACAGATGACACTCAGATGAAAGGAAAAGTTGTTGGAATTTCCATCGATAAGGATAAGTGTAGTCAAGCAATTAAAACGTGCTTGCGAGAGTATTTTTCCCAGACCAGATAGAAATGGTATGGAAATGCATACGACCTCCACAATACATTCCTGTGGTTAAATTGAGCAAACATCATCCTTGCTTTGTGGTTGAAATAGATGTGGTACCTCATGCTGCTCTTCTGGAAGACGAGGCAGTATTTGTACGAGAAACTGACAGCAAGCCGACTCTACTTAGGTTCAAGGAGGGAACTACCATTCCAGAAATTCAAAATGATGAGCAAATACGGCAATACATGAAAATCAAAAGCAGACTTTACAAACAACGAAAAGATCAAGAAGATAAGCCGAAGTCCATCCCTGTGAACGAGGACTTGAGACTAAAATTCTTGAATGTTTTTTCAGGTGGGGATTCTTTCCTTACAGATGAAACATATCACATCCTTATTTCAAGTCCTGGTGATGAGCATCTGAAGAGCGAAATAGCAGAAAATAACATAGAATTTATCCAAGTCCTTGAACCATATGCTGTTTTTGACTTCGGCTCGTCCACTGAGCCCGATTCGTTGTACAATTACATTGAAGAAAACAAGGGACAAGCCCTAAAAGTGATGACTACAGACAATTTTGATAAAGAAAGCGACGAAAACAAGGTTGACTCTGAACGTCATGTTCATTTAATAGAAGATCTTAGAAGTTCCACTATGCAGACATGGATATTTGCAAATGGATATGACAGAATGCAGAAGGATGAAATGGGAACATATGAATGGAAGCAGAAAAGAAGTGAGGGGTTCAAGGAGGCTTTGCGATACTGCTATAATGATATCCCAAAGGGGCGATCATTAGCAATATTTCTTTTACTTTCAAAAAATTATGACATTATGCTGGAAGCAGCTGAAGATGTTCTTTCCAAATCACATGGGCAGTGGATTTTACTGGCACCAACGAAAGACATTGCCAACCATTGGGTAGCAGAACTACTTCATAGAAATAGTGTTGACAAAGACACAATCCGTGAGAGATGCATTATAGGGATGCCTTGGGAACATGTGAATGAATTGGTCCGCGAGGTCGTTGCACCAATGCAAAGTACTGTTTGTCAGATACCACATTCCAATGGAGTATATTGCCCCTTGAAAAACAAAGTTCGGAATGAACTTTGTGACCTAGACATACTAAGTCAGCAAGAATGTGATGACAGCGATATACTGAAAGATGAAACGAAAAAACTAAAATTGTTTACAGAAGTTCAAGAGGCTTTCTACTGCGGGAAACAGCCAAATTGGTGGAATTACTGGTTTGGAGAAGACCAAATATGTCGTCGATCAAAGCATGATATTCTGAAAAAATATGTGACGGAAGCGCTAAAAAGGGAAGTCATCGAAGAGGACAAAGTGGCTGTTGTTAAATTGATTCATCAACCCGGATCTGGGGGCACGACAGTAGCAAGGCAGATTTTGTGGGATTTGAGAAAAGAATTTCGATGTTGTGTCGTGAAAAAGGTCACAGACCAGACAAGTGATCAAATCATTGCGCTGCGAAATTACGAGGAATCAAGTTCTGCTAAACCACCAGTAGTTTTACTGGACAACTGTGACGAAGACGGAGTCATACATCTACACGCCGTTCTGGAAAGACGAGCACGTGAGGCTTCAATTCGATCTGAGCAAAGCATTGGAACCTACTGTGTCCTTTTGATATGTACCAGAAAAACCAATCTGCCAAAGTCGGTAAAAGAACACACTGTCCTTATCCGTCAAGAGCTGGAACAAAAAGAGCTGGCATGGTTTCAGAGAAAGGCACGTGCACTAGAACGGCGATTCCAAGATAAAGGTGGTGTTGATCCCAAACTCCTGATCTCATTCAACATTTTGAAAGAAAATTTCAACTTGGATTATATCAAAGGCATTGTCAAGCAATATGTTGATGGTATCGAGTCAACAAAGGAGAGGGACTTGCTGATGTATCTGTCGTTGATAAACACCTACGATATGGATTTTCAGCCTTTGCCCATCAGCGCATTCGATGCCTTGATGGAAGAGAAATCTGGAACAAAAGTTACATATGGTCTAGCTCTTACACATTGTCAACAAAAACGAGAAAAAAACTGGGAAACAAACTTAAGTTCAGAGTTAAAAGTACTGCTTAATGTATCATCGAGAAGTGGTCAAGGCAGTAATTTGAAAGCTCTGTCAATTATCAATCCACTGTTTGCAAAAGAGATTTTTATTTACCTTAAACAAGAAGCAAGTACCAGCTCTACCATGCTACAATTCTTACAGTCTGCAATTTTCAAACGAAAAAACAGGTCGGTAAACCAAGCTGTTCGGATAGTAAAAGATGTGTTGAAAAAAAGGGAGGAATTAGAAACTGGTAGGAGAGAAAAATTTTCACGAATTTTGACAGAGATCATGAACGAGGAAGATACTGAGAGTGCGGTTAATGTTTTAAGGACAGGCTTTGAGATGACAGATGATCCAATGATTGCTCAACAAATCGCAAGGTTGTACATACACTGCAAAAACTGGGAAATGGCGACCAAATATGCCGTTGAAGCTACAAATCTCCGTCCAAACAACTCATATCTCTGGGATACTTATGGCCAAATTTTTAAAGCACAAGTGTTAGACAGGTACGAATCGTGTATTCTGAATGGTGTGTTGTCGGTCGAGGACACGTGTCACATTATCCAAGTTGCAATGAAGGGGATTGAAAAATTTCACAAAGAGCAATATCAAAGCGAGCAGGACAATCAAGCCTCCCCAAATGACCCTGGTTACTTTGGAGAAGTAAAACTCATCATACTATTGATGAAAGTTCTGAACTATTCACCTTTTGAAAAAGACGTGCTTCGCAGATTTGTTGTTGAAAGCAGTTTTGAATCAAAATCGCTTTCAGTTTTAGATGATGACAGCAGAGATGTTCTAAAAAAGTTGCAAGGATTTACTGAAAGAGCAATGAGAAAAATCGAAGAAAGACCATCACAACTGAAGGAAAACGTTTCAAGTTCTCTTTTCCGTGATAAAAAAGGCTTACCAGATGAGGGTGTGGCGATTTTGAGGGAGAATGTTGATATGCTTTTTGGAGAAGGCACAGACGCTGTGCCGTCACATCTTTCTCCCCTGGAAACTGCAGATTTCAGAAGGCGGCGGGTAAAACGGTTGGGTGGACGCTCGTTGTCCTCGCTGTTGAGATGCTTACGTCAAGACAACGGTAGCTGTGTAAGACAGTTGCAAATCATGTTTGATCACTTGAACAAAAACATTTTATCGGACTGCACTGAAGCCTTTGACACCATCATGCTAATCAGCGTCGCATTAGCTATGAGAATCCACAACAAAAACGAAAGCATAACCACCAAAGTGCCAAACATCCTGGAACTTACAAAGCGCATGTACGACGCAGAATGCAGGTCAAAAAACCCATTTCCGTATCTGGAAGTATTCTTGTATCTTGTGATGTTCCACTGGCCAACTCCAAACAGAAGCGGAAAGAACATATGTCCTGTGGGTACGATTCGCGAAGCAATAAAAAGTTGGAAACTAGCATTTCACACAAATCATCCACGACAAAGAGATGAAAGCAGTCCTCATAGAAAAAAAGAGACAACATTTTTCTTTCTAGGGAAAGATCCTGAAAATGACGAAATTGTCTATTACGAAGAACTTCATAATCGGCATGGTAGTGTGTACTTCAAAGGAGATGCCATATGGCAAGACCCCAATGTCGTTCATAAACTACAACGTCTAGAAGGAACTTTAGTTGGGGATGGATTGGAAGTTCTGATTAGAATAGAGACAGCATCTGGAAACAAAGAAGTTTTGAGTGTGCCAACAGCCATGCCTATAGGTCAAAGGTCGTTGTGGCAGAAGAAGGTGTTTTTCTACCTAGGATTCTCTTGGGCCGGTCCAAAGGCGTATGATGTATCATCCAGCGATCGACAAAATCTAGTTGCAAATTCAACACAGAGCCATGGCCGAGTAGGGATGGCACGTGTTAAGTCACCACAAGCTCTTCTTGACCCAACTCAGAGAATTGAAGAAATCGGTCAACGTTTGAGAAAGATAGAAAAGCTGAAGAAAATGAAGAACCATAGTCAACGAGAGGTAAATACCCAATAGAACCATAGGGACCCATTGCTCACCTTGATGTGTATAACAAAGTAATTCCAAAAAGAAGAAAATCAAATTTTAACAGCCAGGTCCCCCATTGGGCCCCATCAATCTGTTCCTGCGGTTCCAGACAATCATTTTATATAAAGTTTTTACTGCCACAGAATTCTGTGAACGGTGAACGATATTTGGTTGATATTTCTGCATTGTCAAAAAATGGATGTGCGTTGATTCCATACCAACAAAATTGAGTACCTTTCACTCAAGGATACTCTTTACCAAATCTGATCAAAATGTCTTAATCCTAATAGAAGGATTTTATGGAATACCTCTATTCCCATAGTGACCTCCGACGTCATCATTCTGGGTGGTCAGACCCACCTATTTTCCTTCTCGGATCCCGTCCCTCCGCCCGGGAATGTAAGATCAGATCCACCATTTATACAAAATTGGGTCCCTTTTCCCATAGATACGTCTGACAACATTGATCAAAATCTTTTTATCCCAACTAGGGGAGAGGTTTATAAAAGATTTACTTCTGTTTCTCCAATATGATCCAAACTTTCTAACGCCCGATGTGTCTTCGCGCCTCAGGCCCCGGAGATCACTTGTGACGCTTCTGGCCACATTGAGGCAAAATTTTGTCATTTCTTCAGAAAATATAGGATTTTAAAGAATTAGTTTACTTGCTCTATTTAGACCCAGCCCTCGGGCCCCGGTGGCCAATTATTAGCAGTCGGAGGAAAACAATCTTTTTACCCTTAAAAAGAAAGTATTACCCATTATTTCTTCATCTATGTTGCTTTTGTCATCTTCACGTTGGTTTGTTGCAACGCTTCTTGTATCGAACTACTTAATATTGTAATAATGAATTACATCAAAGTTAACCTTATAGTAATAAGTTGAAAATAATTACAGTAAACGACACTTATTGCAATAAACACGAAATTTATTACAATAAGGTTTGCCTTAATGTAATAAGTTTTACAATACTTGGCTTATTTCACTTTCAAGTTATTAGTGAACGTAGCATCGCATGTTTCATTTTCATGACAAGTCCATTTAATAAATGACTCACTTTAAATTCCAGGACAATGAGATTGGCCAGGAAACTGCTCTACGCTTAGAGTTGCAAAAACTCCTTCATACTGTTCAGGATTTGTTTGGATAATTAACAAATCAACAAAGCTGTGACCAATTATATGGTATGTATAGTCTATATATTGTTTGTAAAGTCCATACGTATTCAGGTTTTGAGTTTGTATGTATAGATTTCAGATTTCTACTTTTATTGAATATCGCTCACAATTGCTCAAACTTTGTAGGTAAAATGATATTCCAGAGAGGACCGACGCAGACCTTACATACAGAATGAAATTTACCTTGGTTAACACGGCTGGAAGAATCCAAGCTAGAGCTGCTACGTGTGTTATGAAAATCGGGTCTTGATAAACCACGATGTACCGACAGAAAAAAATCTTTACAACACTGTTAAGAGATTGTTGTATTGGCTATTCATTGCTTCTCCGATTCGACATTTAGGACGGTGCCGGCAAAAAAAGCTGGCAATTACAGTGTTTTCATATTCTGTACTATAATATTTACCACACATATATTGTGTTATATTGTGGTCCATGCATTAGTAAATCTTCTTGAAACATTAAATGGGCTTTCGTCAGCTAAAGGTTAATTATAGTCTTTGTCAGTACTGTCGTGTCGTGCGTTACTTTGTTGTTTTCCTTGTATTATGAAATTCGAAGTCAGAAGTCTTCGAGCGAAACTATGAATCTGATACTTTAAACACATACAAATGCTATTGCAGCAGTATATTCGCGGAAACTTTTAAAGAAGAGCAAAATTTATTTTGAGATTAAAAACCTGCTGGCGAGATAATGAACGAATCAATTATTTTCAGTTAAGTTTCACTTTTGAAACTATTTATCCAGACACATTTAAAATAGGTACCCGAGTAAGCCTGACCTTTTTAACGAATATTTATTTACATCTTATCGTGAAACTAGCGGTTATGATCAATTGTAAGGTATTTGATTTTTTGTAGATAAATGAGGGACATATTCAAATTGTGATTGAGAATGCCTTTTTACAATAGTGCTATTAACAGTTTTAATGTTATAATGTAAATGTGATTTTTTCTTCTTTCATTTTTTCATAGTGCTCACTATTATGTACATTATGTATGTATATATCAACCAGTATAAAGATATTTAAATTAAATTCGTTTGATTTCAAACACGTATGTTGTTGTATAAACTTGGACAAAAGAAGACTCTGGTTGTTTGTTTATTGTTATATTTCATTCCGGCACAAGGACTTTATCTAATCTATGTTATATACAATTACCGTGTATGTATTCCTCATTCAATGGATCGTTTTATCGTGACCAATCCTATCTCAAATCATATGATCAATTTTGTATTCATTTCTGTATATTGTCCATTGTGTATGGTACATGTACATATTTGTTTTGTTGAATTATCGTTTTTATTAAAAACAATAGGACTTCGTTATCTCGAAGTCGGCCGGATTGTTTGAAAACTGATTTATCTTTATATGGAAGTGTGATGATAATCAAATTTAAGTTTTTTCAATTTCTCTTTGAGTTTATTCATAATTGCAAGTGAATATTTGTTTATTCGTCAAATATGTACATGTATTTGTCATGGTGTGGAGAATTTCATGTTTCATTATCATCATAAAGATGAGAGTAAAATGTATAATTTATGTCAAATTCTTAACAATATATAAGGACAATAGTCTCCTTTGATTAACGAAATAACTGTTTAATATTATGAAAACCTAGTTAGTAAAAAGGGTTTCATGATATGAATTATATTACTGTGAGCTTTAAAGAATGTAAATAGTTTAAAAGGTTGAACTTTATTAATCTACTAGAAGACGTCTTCCGTGTGTATTTTTTCACATTTTGATTTATTTTCAAGTGCAATTAGTGGAATTAAGTCCAATTGAAATACACGTATATTGTCTAGTAGATAACTAGACATGTTTGAAGTATATCAGTCTCAAATGTATTGTTTATATTATATTTATATGGTATTTGAACAGATTTGAAGTATATCAGTCCCAAATATATAGTTTTATGTTATATGGTATCTGAACATGTTTGAAAAGATATGATCAGTCCCAAATATATAGTTTTATGTTATATGGTATCTGAACACGTTTGAAAAGATATGATCAGTCCCAAATATATAGTTTTATGTTATATGGTATCTGAACACGTTTGAAAAGATATGATCAGTCCCAAATATATAGTTTTATGTTATATGGTATCTGAACATGTTTGAAAGATATGATCAGTCCCAAATATATAGTTTTATGTTATATGGTATCTGAACACGTTTGAAAAGATATGATCAGTCCCAAATATACAGTTTTATGTTATATGGTATCTGAACATGTTTGAAAAGATATGATCAGTCCCAAATATATAGTTTTATGTTATATGGTATCTGAACACGTTTGAAAAGATATGATCAGTCCCAAATATATAGTTTTATGTTATATGGTATCTGAACACGTTTGAAAGATATGATCAGTCCCAAATATATAGTTTTATGTTATATGGTATCTGAACATGTTTGAAAAGATATGATCAGTCCCAAATATATAGTTTTATGTTATATGGTATCTGAACATGTTTGAAGAGATATGATCAGTCCCAAATATATAGTTTTATGTTATATGGTATCTGAACACGTTTGAAAAGATATGATCAGTCCCAAATATATAGTTTTATGTTATATGGTATCTGAACATGTTTGAAAGATATGATAAATATATAGTTTTATGTTATATGGTATCTGAACATGTTTGAAAAGATATGATCAGTCCCAAATATATAGTTTTATGTTATATGGTATCTGAACATGTTTGAAGAGATATGATCAGTCCCAAATATATAGTGTTATGTTATATGGTATCTGAACATGTTTGAAAAGATATGATCAGTCCCAAATATATAGTTTTATGTTATATGGTATCTGAACATGTTTGAAAAGATATGATCAGTCCCAAATATATTGTTTTATATCATATGGTATCTGAACAGATTTGAAGTATATCAGTCCCAAATATATTGTTTTATATCATATGGTATCTGAACAGATTTGAAGTATATCAGTCCCAAATACGAGTAAAAATGATCACAGTATATGTTATCCGGCTAAAGTTTGATATTGCAGGCACGTACCTATTAAGCAATTTTATAAGCAAATAGAAAAAATATGCCAATTTAGCAAGTTAACGTTTATCTATAGGTTTTATCATACACAGGATTGACATCACGACTTATTAAAGTGTGTGGTCCTACTGTTTTATATACCACAAGCAGTGTAATTGTGACTAAAATGTTTTATTTTGCAAACTTCAGAAAATTTCCAATAAACTTTTTACTCGACTGTAACACAGTATTATATCCATATTAACATTATCATACGTTGATGTCAAACATCAACAATTAATGAAATAATTTGTTAAATATTTCAGAACATTTTTATCCTTATTAGCTCCAAGAGCTACATGAATATATGTAACAGATCTATATATTGTTTAAGATATTTATTTTTCTCGTTTGGAGTCTTGATTCTCCTCCTAACACGATTCCAGGATTAGAAACTCCATCAGTCTTGACGACTTACATATCTGACATTGAAAAATAATTCAGGTAACACATTCCATCTGACTCAAAGTCAGGATATGGGGTATACAATTGAAATGGCATTTGTTGGTTAAAGCAACTGTTCAGAATGGTAATATATGTCAGTGGACCTGTAACCAGTGTAGGATTTATGGCGAGTGGACTTACAACCAGAGTAGGATTTATGGCGAGATAGAATAGAAGTATAAACCATAGCATCACTACCATATATAAACTATCACGTTTTGTGATTTTTTTACCTAAGCATTATCATTATAGCATATACATTAATTATTGAAGCAATGATGTAAGCATTACATGAAACTACGTCAAATTTCCAGTCTGAACTGCTTCTCTGGGTTCTTTCTTAACTTCTATTCCTAGCTGTAACCGTTTCTTATTCTTTATTAATCTTAACTCTTCACACTTGGATTTCGGTATGTAGGACACGGAAATGGAAAATCATAACATGTTCTACTTGGCATGAAAACCATACAAAAGCTTCCTTTCAAATTTCTGAGTGTTAAAAAAATGATGTAAGGATTACAAAGGAACTTATATATTTAATCAATTTACAATGGTACATTTCTACCGATTAAGAATATACACACGCACTTGTTCTATAAATAATCATATTTATGAAAATTGTTAAATTCATATAATTATGAGGCTAGTGGATCTTCCCATATAAATTGTGACGTTCGTTTCTGATTTCTTTAGATCTTCCTCAGTCACCGTCTAAGGTTAAAAAATAAAGCCGTAAGCATGACGGGCAAGTCCTAGGAGGATAAAGCTTCTGTATGTGATACAATTTAATTTATTATCTGGCTCTATTGTTTCTTATTCAAAACTGTATGAACAGGAGCTATTTACCTATGTGCCTTTTGTAGAATCTTTATACATTTAAAACCTTTTGGTTTGTTTAATGTTATTTCCTTCTGGATCGCTGTGTTTTATCGTTTGATGGCCCTAATGACCTTCTATGTGCTGACGGGCCGTTAAGAATGTAATAATAATTATCATACATTTAGAGAAAAATAATCTCCTAATTAGGATTATTTTGTTGGAATCGTTAATATGTTTGAATGATTAAAATCCGATATTGTTTGAATTCAGTTATCGTTTGTTTTATTTGGCCTTGTTGCTTTTCTTTTAACAAAAATGCTGTGAAGGTGGTTGTTGCTATCAGAGTTAAATTTTCAGCATTTTCCAGTTCGGAATGAAATAAAAAAAAAGATGAATTGAAATTGAAAGTAATAGAAAAAACGAAATAAAGAAAAGACGAAAACCCGCCAAAGCAAAAAAACTAAAACCCGCTAAAGCGAAAAACCGAAAAGACGAAACCCGCCAAAACGAAAAGACGCCAAACCGTGGTAAAATAGACGCCATTTTAACTTTACACTTTGGCTGGTTTTTTTTTACCTCAGTTTTGCGCCTTTTTCTCATTTCGCATTAGTGAGTTGTCGTTTATTTCGCTTTGGCAGATTTTTCTCTTGTCGTTATTTCGAGTTTTCTCCGGCGTCATGGATTCTGACTAACAGGAACTGTTTGTATATAGAGGTGACATCCCCAGTATTTATGAAGAAACACCACAAACAGGAGGTAAACCATTTAACCCCAGTGGTGTGACGTATGAGAGTGTGGGGAATATCATCATTGGAGACTGTAACAACTGCAGGGTCCTTCTCCTCAGTGGAGATGGCGAGTTCCTCAGGATCATACAGGCAGACACAAAATGTACAATGGATGTATGTGTAGACAAGAATGATGCCTTGTGGGTAGTGTTAAAAGGCCTGGAGGGAAAGTGTGTAAAACTGCTACAGTACAGCAGTTAGTTTGAAGGCTTCAGACTATCTCTCTGCAATCTTTCTTTTGTCTTAGTTACCAATGATAGTCGGAATTACCCCCTTATAATCATATATACTAAAAGGAAAAAAAATCTCCAAATTAGTATCTTGTTGGAATCGTTTTCATGTCGGAGTAATTAAAATCTGAGAATGTTTGTGCTGAGTTGTCCATTTTCTTTGTCCTGGTTACTTTGCTATTATCCCAAATAAGTGCTGTAAAGGTGGTTATTTTCAGAGAGTTCAATTTTTCAGTTTTCCAGTATAAAATAAAATGATAGGAAATTTTGAAAACCATAGTCCTTTTCATGACATGTTTTTTACCTCGAAATTTTGAAAACCTCAAAAATTTAAACTAGCAAAAATAGTACCTTTTACAGTATTAATTTTAACATGTAGCATTAATATAAAGATGTGTTCTTGATCAGGTTTTAGAAATTATATTAGGATAAAACACATGTATTCATGCATTTATGGAAGTGCATAATGTATAGAAAATCAACAAAATCATTTCAATACTTTTTCTTTATTTTGTTTTTGATCCTGATTTGACTCATGATACATCTGATGACAAGGACAACCAGAATATACCAGTTATATACAGATGTGTTCATTCCTTTTAATGTATTGGATTCAATGTTTTGGCACCGTTTATACTTGTTATAACAGTACCCGCAAATAGGAAATCATCTTTACATTCTGTTTATCTGCATGACATTTTCCAGTACCTCATTGACAACAATTTCTATTCTTCAAAAAAAAATTACAGTAGTTCTCATGAAGTCGATTCTTGTGTTTCCTGGTTGACACTGTGTTTTTACTATCAGTATCAGTCTTCCTTCACTATATACAAAGAGGAAATGTCTTGAATGATACAATTTCAGATCAACTGTTTCACAGCCAATTATGTCGTGGCCAATTGTCTCTCTGTGTCAAGTCAATCTGTGCTGAGAACTGTTGTTTTACGTCATACTGAAAAGTAAGAATGATACAAAGATTATAATAAAAATAATGTGATACTGTAAATTATCAATTTTTGTCGGGAATTTGTTTATGTTGAATTTATGGGTTCTCTAAAGCCACATATTTATATGTTGATGAACTAATGAACATAATAGTTCACATGGTTTATAGTGAAGGCAGTTTCGTGAAAGAAAAGTAACCATGAAATAAAGTACGAACAAAAATACATACTTATGGAAATTCACAAAATTTTAACCCCATGAAAATATGCGAGTTAACATTAATCTGTTGAGAGTTAGAAATAATTGTTATCATTCCCTAGTAGCAGCAATTTAAAATTTCAAGACCATGACGACAACATGTGGAAACAAGGAGGATGGCAAAAAAGTAAATCTTTTATAGGGGCACACAGAATGTTAATGAACCACAGTTACAAACATCTATAAATATTTTGACTAAGGAACAGCTATTCTAAAAACTACATCAAAATTCTTGGCATTTCAAAATGCTCCTGTATCGAAAACTTCCAGGGCGTAAAATGAAACAAGAGACATTCTGGAATACATTTTATACATTGTAGCTCTGGTATCGAAATCTGATCTAAATAAATCACTGACAAAAAAAAAAGAAACAAAAACAAATGCAAGAAAGTTTTCAAAAGAATTCTAGTCTGTTTACAAATATTCTTGTAACCAATATCTCATTTTAGCCTAATCCTATTTTCACTACAGAACAACCTTTATGTTACTCCCTTTCTCAATTAAAATATGCTACTTCAATTTTCACCCTGCAATCTTTTGGCAAAAATAGTTAAAATCAGACACTGGCAAATAAAAAAACTTCCTGTAGAGTATTTTATTTATCTATAAAGAAAACACATTTAATAGAAAAGATGGTAATGTGGCAAAGAAATACTGACCTATCAATCAAGCTTTCCCTCATTTCTGTTGTGATGTTGCTAGGTTGTCTGTCACCTAGTTTAAATACACTTTCTACCACAGAAAGTTCTGTACTTGTTGTGTCTAGTCCACAGAAAGCAATCCAGTCATTGACAACCAATCCAGCCCCTATGACATCACTGCCTCTGTTTACTGTGCCTGCCTGCAAGTCAAAATCAAATGATGTATTTGATTATTAACACAAATTTTTGTTTCCTTAAAGACTGCAACCTCATATTACTCATGGAGGGGTGCTAATTTTGACCATTCTGCACTCGGTGGCCATTCAGTAGGTTTTATTTTTTTTCAGGATGATAAAAAGAACAGTAAACTTGTTTAATTTCAAAGAGATTCTTTTGGATAATATAAATGATAAATGAATCTGAGACTGATAAGAATTTCAAATAGTTATAGAAAGACAATTAAGTATGCATATTTATTTGTTTCTAATACAGAAAAACAGATCAAAGATATATTTACAACACTCTTTCCTAAAATGTAGACACCACTTTATACATGTATATCACAATTTGGATATTTACCACAAGTGGAACTTGTAAAAGAGATGATAATTCATCCTGATCTTCAACAGTTGTTTTAGGATGAACCTGAAAACCAAAGGAAATAATGTATTCTCTGTACATGTACATATTATTCAGAGTACCTGGTCACTAATAATTTCAACAACTAATAATCAAAGCTTCCTCAGATTATAAATTACATCAGTTGTTTTCTTTACACAACTTTAACAAATTAATCTAATTAGTCAGCCTTATTTTCTATCTGTTTGTATGATTTAATTGTCTTTGTTCAACATTATATTCAGATGATACTTGTAATCAAGTCCTCACTTGTAATCTGTTTTACAGTATTTATGTACAAAAGTGTTGTATAAATTTAGGAACAAAAGCAAAACCTAGAAACAAAACAAAGCTTCAAATTAAAATTCACTTTTCCCCATAGTTTTTTTAAATTGTTTGAGATACCCTAAAAGTTGCTTTCAGGTTCTGAAAATATCTATGACATCTGTTTTCATGAAGAATATTATTTGGATTCCAAAACTGTTACATGTTAAGGGTCAATCTTAATCTATGATCCTCACCAGGCCTCCCTGGTTACTGATAGCACAGTAACTCCCCACCAGGACATTCTCTGCCACTGTCTGTCGGAATACTTCTGTTTTCAATGTGTCTGCAATAATTTCTTCTGTTTCCTACAAAGCAAATATGTATAAAAACAGAATTGAAACACTGGTGAACCCTTGTCAAAATCACGGTAAATTTTAACCACATGCATCAAACTATAACAACATGATGTCTGCTACTGCAGTTATATTGTGACAAAAAAGTAAGTTTTATAGAGCTACTTCAAACTTTCATGCAGACAGAGAAAATTGTGATTGTCAAGAATAACTCCAAAATTGGGTTCGTTCATATGAATCAATGAGAGCTATTTCGTTAAAATACTTTCTGATCTGCCTAGCTGCTAGACATAGCTTATAATTAAAAACCAGATTTCTTATATTTCCATTCAATATCTACGTATGGAGATTATGTTTGCTCAAGAATATATGGTCACATCAAATTACTTGTATTGGTTTTGCTGTATTATTTGCTTACATCTCAAAATTGTGGTTTAAATGTGATGAGACATTTAAGACATCTACCAGTAAAGTTATGTTATATATGTATTTGCATAAAGAAAACTAGCATTTGATGTCATGGTGTCTTAAATGATGCTCAAGTGGTGCCATTTACCGCTTCTTCTATAATATGGTAGTTCAAATGAACTTGCCATTGTGTATAAGGTATTTTCTTTTTTATGTTTTATAAAAATCTGTTGTTGTAAATATAAGCATTGTTATTAATTTTCTGCACATGCTAAGTATTTCCATTTGGGTAACTAATGTTGTTAGTCATCATGTAAATACACCTCAATGCATGCATAGAAAATAGAAAACAATCCTTAACTATCTTCTGTCAAAAGATGTTTATCTTTAACTGAAATGACATTCGTGAGAAAAAAAGTTTGAAAAATCACAGCAATAAAAACCAATTCCATCATTTGTACCTAGACATTTTATGCTTAGTTATTTTCTCAAAAGGGACGATTGGAAAAGGAAGTTCAACTCACTCTGTCGAGGTCTGGATGCACAAGTGCAACATAGTCATTACATGCGATGACATTCCCAAGGGCAGATAACCTTTCCTCAACTCGTTGGACAGCAACACTGTCCGGGAGAGAATTACGTATGTGTTGAAGTTCTTGATCTGTGGTTGTATTTGGAACCAACAAACCATGTCTGTTTCCTGTAACAGTAAGAGATGCAATGGTAGTATACAACATATATGTCATACAGCAGTGAAGTAAATTACTGTATTAGACCTAATAAGGGCACTGATTGTGAGTGCTTACAAATACACTACACAGGTGACTTATGGGAAGAGTTTCAACATGAAAAGTATGTTTCCCTTTTCAATTTGATGGCTCAAAACCTTTCTGCATTGTTGTAAAATAATTTTGAAAATTGGATAATCCCACTTGACAAGACGTTGGTAAAATTTGGCAAAATAAATCTAAGGAAAGCCAGATGACAAAAGTACAACATAAAGACAAATTCAGTAGCAAATGTTTTGAAGAAGAACTTACCAACACACATTCTTCCAATTATTCTGCATCCTGCTAAACTAGCATGGACAACTGGAATAGCTTCAGACAATTCTCCTTCAAACACACTGAAAAAAAATTGTTTGAGTTTGCCGAGATTGATCAAGAATGAAGAGTATGGTCTGGGTTCATTAATATTTTACCACAGTAGTTTAACAACTAGCTTTACCTCTCTTGACATTGACAAAAGAAAATATTTTTTCCAAACCCATCTATGATTTTGTTTCCTTTATCATCAATTTGCTAAGCCTAGGAGCTAGGAAGAGATATTTCCAGTTTATGAAAAAAACTCCAACAAAAAATTCCTGGTTTGACAATGACCATTAAGAGGTATGCAAGAAGAAATTCAATCAATGTAATAAGCTACATTTCTTCACACACAAGGCATATAATTTCTCCATATTTGTAGTCTTTTTACAGAAACAGTCCTGATCAAAATATTCTGTATAATTAAAAAAAACTTGAACTGAAAAAGTGATTTTTGAAGGATTTTCTCAGATGAGTGTAGAGCATCATTTCAAAAATTTTGATGAGTGTAGTTACAAGAGAGATATAGGTTCTAATAATTTGAGTGAGTCCAAAATGAAAAGTGTGAGTATTCCAGAATTGATGTAGTTGGGAACTGTATATATGATGTACTAAATTGTCTGAGACAAGAATTCCAACAAGAATAGATGAACATGACATACTATGTACATGTATATACAAAGAACATTTAAATGGCCTTTATAACAATATCGAAAGTCGACTTTATCATTGATGAATATTCTACAAAACCAGAAAAATGTCAAGGTAAGTAATTACAGAATAAGAAACTTTCAATAATGAATTTTTTGGTAAATAAAGAAAACTGAACATTTGAAAGTAAATCATGACAAATCTATTTCAATGTAATAATCTACATTTTCAGTAACGTTTAGATTAATTTATAAGATTACAGCACCTTTATGACTATTTCACATATTCATCCCCATTGAATATACATTAACCAATATACATAATGTCACCCTTGCTTTCACTTTCAACGTCAACACGTGTGCAACGAGAACATCACTTTACCTGTAAAAATTCTCTGAACCTCCTATAGCAACTAGACAATAATTATTTGTGAGTTTTGAAAAAACTCCAACTTCATTGTTTCCTTCGAACTGTGCGCGGATAGCCATAATTCTAGAATGAAAATAAAACAGTAAACGAAGACCAATTAATCTCTCAGTGATTGTGAAATCGTTTTTGGATTTCACATGGACTATGTCATGCTTCTCGGACACAGTTGTGCAAGAGGATGTCTACGTCATCAATTTATGCGTAGTCAGACTACGGTACATACAATTTTCAAAACACATTATAAAACGGAATCAAATGGGAAAGTTCTTTCAGTTATTCGATAACATACGAAGAAACATCATTGAAATTTGACTGTAATGTTTCATGCATAAATTAGGATCCTCAAGGCTTTATTTCTTTTTAATAACGTTACCATAATTGGAAGTGTATTCGATACAGCATACAATTTGCCTACAAGCTATCTACTATATGTTACTTATTTAATATATTTAAAAGGTAAAGAAATAAAAATATAAAAAGGGGCAAAAAATAAAGAGAAGGAAAAATCATGCATACACACATGGTAAGCACAAACTATCATATTTATTTAAGAAGAAGGAGAATTGAATATTTCGGAACAGATAAAAGTGACTTTGATTAAGAAAGTATGAAACTTTTTGACGAAGAAAAATGTATCAAATAATACCAGATAAGCTCATATAATGGCTTAACTCTTGAAGACCATCGACATCCGCTGAAATCCCATGGGCCAGGTGACTGTATTGAAAATACTGTTTAAATAAAGTACGTGTAAGTCTGGCCTCTAAACATGTACAGATAATAGTAAAATCTATTGATCACTGCGGCAAAATAATTGATTTTGGGAAATAATAATGACTTTTCGTAAAATGTCAAAGTGGCTGGGAACGAAAATATATTGCGTTCGCCGAAATATCATTGCTTGAGACCGAAATATTATGCTTGAGACCGAAATATTATGCTTGGGAATGCAACGATAATTGCAAACTCAACATTATTTTCCAACTACACATGATTTTTTAAATTCAGTTAATGATTTTTTGGGAAACACCATTGTGGTTCCCAACTGTATATCTAGCTGTAATCAGATTGTTTCTTATCACAATTTACGACCTAGTTGCAGGGAAATATATTACAAAAATATACTTGATGACCGACGCCTTAACGTCATGTGCCTATATGTGTTGAACAGGGAAATATTAAACAGATGATACGTTCCTGGCCTAGAGTACTGTATGTTTTCTTGTGACGGAAAGCACCAGGAAATCATTATTTTTTTATCATGACGTCATAAATCAATAATGAAGCAATTGTTACGTCATAATGAACTTATGGAAACTGAGATCCACTTGAGGTTGTTTATTCGATATTTCTTACTGCCGGTTTCAGTGACTGTTCATCATAGGGGTCATCTCTCATCATGAGTGGTGTTTAAAAAAAATGATAGATTATTATAAAACCATACTTCTCTCACTTTGCATGCCGATTTGAAAGACATCAGCAAATCCAAATGTACATGTACTTATATATTATTGATACGATAGAAAAGTTGGAAAAAATGAATTCTTGATCAATCTAAAAGAAATTTAACCCCGTCCATTTTTAAGATAACAGGATGGGATCTAAAAATAATCACGTATCTAAATTTGATTTTTTTTGTTGAAATCTCTCTCCCTCCTTTTCTCTCTCCATTTATTTATTTATTTATTTATTCTATTATTTATCATTCCTTGTTCGATGTTCAAATTACAATCCCTAATAATCAGTTCACCGCTTAACACATCCTCGGTACTCCTAGTGCAGAGAGCAACAGTGATCGTAACCCCTGGAGTATCGAGGATGCCTGTAACATTTACACCACATTCCTGAAGCCGCGTTCAAACAATGACCCTTCCCATCACCTATCCCTGTCCTTAGGAGTTTCAATATTTCGTCTCTACTTCTCTCTTTTCAAAACTTAGCCACTGAATGTGCTGCTGAGGACTGCATCCCCTTTTCTATCAGGCACCACACTCAAATGATGTGTTTTCACTGATATTCGATAAAGTTGCTGATTTTCCTGTAAACACACTTTTACTTTTTCTGTTGTGTGTTCTTGTGACGCAATCGGAGTTAAAATTGAGAACCATGCTGAATCGAAAAGTTCACTGATTGGAGAAGAGCAGGCTTAAAACCTTGTGCATGAACACTTTCTATCAGGAACCAGCTTGTAGATAAGGGAAATAACTCGTCTGTTCATAAACAAAAAAATTCACTAGCGCTGATAACAGAAAACAGGACTATCATAATTAGACCTAGAATAACTTGTAATAATTATCATATTCACCATAGTTGGAGTAAATAAGAATGAAACTTTAAAATGAAATTTATGTGCAATATACAAGCAAAACAATTTATTTCAACTTTGAGTACCAACATCGTCAAGTCCGAAGTATATATGAAACTAAAAGCTTAACAACAATTCTTCCGTGATTTTTTCTTTTTAAAAATATTTTGGCATAAAGATTCAGTCATTTACACTTGAAACATCTTTAAGGTACTGTATTGATATTTTACTATACGTACATTTTTGTAACCCTGGAAATTAGCCCTTCCTAGGCTTTGGTGGGTAAGTGCAGATAAAAACTAATCAATGAATTTCTTATGTTTCAATATACAAAAGGACGAAATGTCTGCACATGTAAAAGATTTCGTTTTTGTGTGACCTTTTTGTTTTCTTGTGAAAATTCCATGTACATATCTTCTACACGAAATGCTGTATATGTACACTTATACATATATGTATTTGCGTATGTCTGTTTAATTTAATGTATGTATTTTAATATACTGAGTTTACGAAACACAAACTCTTAAAAATGTTTGCTAAAATCAACGCATGATAAAAGCTCTATGCCTTGTATCGGGAAATTAGATATATTTACTTGTGTATTAGGCCTACTTCAATACCTTCTGTATTTTAACATACCCAATCAACCAGAACGTTTCATACAGAGTTATGTCCCTTGTAAATACCTCACCACTGCCAAGCATTTTTTGACACTCAGTTGGTAAGACAAGCCAGAGCCATGTCCAATCCGAAACCATGGCGCAGACGAGTCCCAAAGGATCTAGCAGCTCTAAGAGGGACCTCTTATCACTAAAGGATATATTGACAGTGTTCAATAACCCTATAAATGAGGACCAAGCATGGGCTGTGTGTCATCAGTGTGCTCAGTTTTTCCAAACAACATCGGATCGTTCAAAATACCGGGAATTTTACAAGCATGGAGCCCGGGCCATTCGTATAAGACCCGGTGGGGAAATTGTGATAGAAGTTTCTGAATGTGACATAAGTTTCGGATCAGGGAAGGGCCCGCCGTGTAAGTATAGTGCCATCGTTTCCAGATTGATAATTTATTATAATTTTTCCCCACACGAATGCTATGCTGGTTGACTGTCCCCTCGTTTTGTTTGAGGTAGGGGTCACCTGGCGTACTTCACCTATCTGGGACATAACGGTAATTACCTGTCTCATAGTGTGTGCTATTGTCACACGTATTACCTACCTAGTGTGGTATTATTTTATATCTAGCCGGTGAACGAATGTTTTTATTGTAATTAGATTCCTAGTTGTGTTTACCAAAGTGTTGATAGTCTAGTCTTAGGCCTGGTTTCATCCTGTAAACAGCGTATAATATTGTGACAAATAAAATTGCCCTGTCTGTAAGGTACATTGTTTTTGTAATAAACTTAATTTTTGGATAAATATTTTGCAGAGAAATATTCAGTACATTATGTTGAGGGTTAATTGAGCTCTTATGTACTAAAATTATATGACAGATTGAGATTTAATATTGAAAGTTGAAATAAGTTTTGCACTAGTATTACAGTATTGTATTTATTCTACATTAAGCAGAGGGGTCAATCTAATTAAGATCAGATCTCTCCGCTGAGGGACAACTTGTTAAATACTTAAATAGCGGAGTCGTGATGTGCTTATTTCTGACTAGATTTATTTGGTGAAAGTTGGTTGGGTTCCTGGTGGAATTGGTAAATTTCTTCTCTGCTTTCTGTTCCATTTGATTTTTAAAATCTTTTTTGAGACAAGGTCTAGAAGCTTAAAAGAAGGGAATAGGATTACCCAATAGTTTGGTGGTAGACTTGAAAGCTAGGGATTATAGACACTGCTTGTCCAAAGCCTTGAAGGGTCCACTGGATTGATCTAGTACAGCTATGCACACCTTCCTCCGGGAGTCAAGATCAAACTTTTCTGTACATCAAATTAGAGTACAAAATTAAATTATTCTGATTTCATGTACTCCTATTGAAACTTTCTGATGTACCAGAATCGTGTCCCATCATGTAGGTATGGTATGTAATAAGCCCAGACTGGGAGCAAACCAATAACCTCAGGGTTCTAATTAGTGTAGTTAGTTCATAAATATTAAAAGGCATTGACATTTAACAGGATTTTAGCTCCAGCTATAAATGATGTAATTCGGCTTATTACCAGACAAGGCTTATTGTAAGATAAATATTATAGTAATGATAATATTGTCATATTTCTTTTCACATCCTAAGCATATGTCTTGGAAAAAATTTGTCTGTTAGTTGCAACTGCGTGTGAGTTTCTATGAATGACATATATTACAGTCAATAAGCTGATTATCTAACAGCTTAGATAGGAAAACATAGTTCCTTCTCATTGAATTTCATTATTGTTATTTTGTTACTAGAATTTAATCAAGTGATTGAAGGTAAATCAACTGCATTTAAGAAGTAATTCAAAGCTTTTGCGATAATTATGTCTGAAAATCAATTGCTGAAATAAAGTTTGACATTAAAATTCTATTCCTGTACTCCTAACATGACAGCTGGATTAATTTGTATTACAACTATATACAGAGTACATTAATGTGTGAATGACGTACTTTCATGATGTACTTTCATGATGTACTTTGTAAAGGTGGTTTTGAGATGGATACAGTGTATGTATATATACATGAGTTTTTTTGGCAGTGTGCTATAATTTGGATTTGAAGATCGATATACTCTGTGGGCAATGTAGTTCATTGGTTAGGATACCCAATTTTGATTATTGGTACGATCACATCTCAGACCAGTTTGTGTTTCTCAGAAAGCTGAAATCATGGATTGTCTAGTGTTTTGTCCTTGCCAAATTGCCATGTTTAACATGCGACTGGCCTCCTGCATGATTTTCAGTGAGGTAGCCACCATTGTAAAAATATGACATCACCTTTTTAGAAAAAGAATGTACACCAATAGCAGATCACACATACACTATATGGTAAAGGATTTCAATGTAGTGAATTAGAGTTGAAAATACCAAATTAACTGTATTTGGAGTTAAAAACACTGACACATTGTGTAAGTAGATCTAGGAGTTTATTGTAGTGTATTCAGATATTTGACAGAAATTTTACACTTCATGTTAATGGCATAGATACTACGTGACTTAAACGGAAGACAGTAAAACTATTTGGGTTTGGTTTTATTTGAGCTTTGGGTAGAGGTATATGACCTGATGGTAACACACAGTAACCATATATACTTCACAACTTCTAGGGCTTCAAGTGCCACTTGTCAATATATGTACACAGTTAGGACATTTATGGCCTGTCAGTAGTACTGTGGGTATAATAAGCTTTTGTTAACAGTCATGCAGCTGGTTTTTATAAAATATTGATCACCAAGGATTGATAGGAATGCTATCGGAATATATTCCATAAGCAATTTATAACCTGAGTACTAAGGGCCTGTGAATTTGTGAAGTCAGCTAGATCACATTTTCCTTCATATTATACCTTATATGTATACAGATAATGTGGGTTTCTGTTCAAGAATGAAAAGTATTGATGTTGGGAAACTTTTGAAAAAATCTGTGGATCAGCTTTAATCAAGAGTGCATGTTGACTAATTTCAACACATTGAATTATGACACAAGTCAGAGTTAGCAACACTGAATGTAGTGTATACAGAGTTGACTAGATTAGACACATAAGATTACGACACATCTGGTGTGTCAAAACTTGTTGATTTTCTTAAAGCCTCTGACACCAGTACAATGTTGTTATGGTCATCTTGAAGTTTTTATTATTCAACTTCTACTGCCAGACAGTAGTATTCCTTGTGGCATCTGTCTGCTGGCCACTGCACAGAACTCAGCTGCGCTTTGAATACACTTACATGTTGTTTATATACCAAAACTTTTTTCTTAATTTATGAATGCCAGTAATACATTTAACAACTACTTTTATCAAAACTAAGATGTACATAAAAAGTTTTTGTGGTCGACTGTTTGACTTCAGGGATGAAATTGCAGTCCAAAGTTAAAATGCACATATTATAAATATGAAAAACATGGATTTATTTGTCTTAACTGTACAATAGAATCATATGTGTTTACTGTATTATGGTTTTGTGCTATATTGTGATACAGTTGTATATTGCACTATTAGTATGATATTATGAAAGCAAGTATCCTGCTTGCTGTATGTTAATAAGAGACTAAAGCAGAACATGAAAAATCTCAGGCCCTAGCATATATTTCCTGGTTTTCCTTTTGTTGTGCTTAATTAAAAAATGCTGACCAATTTTCGAAAACCATCATGTTGTGAACTATACATCGGAGAACATTTGCAATCCTTGTTTTCTTTATTGAAAAGATAATGCTTTCATAAAGTATTTTAAACATTCCAAACAGGAAAATATTAAATTGTCATTATATAAATTACCAGCGGGGAAACTGCAATGTGTATCAGAACATTTTGATCATGCTGGCTATTTAAAGTTATAGTAGGTGTAATAATCCTATTAAAAGTATTTTAAAAAGATTATAAAAAGAAATGCTGCAGGAATCAAATGGACGTTTTAAGATAAAGTGTTGTAAGTATAAGGATCGTGGTATGAGATAGAAAAGGAAAATCTGTATGTTGAACTTTCCAAGTGTAGCTTTGATAGAAGTCAATGGCATAGACTTTTAAATTACTACAAGGATTTGTAGGTTTACAGCCAGCTAGCTGCTAGGGTCATTTTGAGGCAGTGTCTTCATGAAGAAGAAAGTGACTACCTTATTTAACAAGATCCATCACATGCGATTCAAAATAATTGTGATAAATTTGAAATGACTTGCTATGTAATGACACAGAAATAAAAGCATGGGATGATACCTCATCGCATCAATTTCTTTGGAAACACGAACTTTCTTGGCTGAGAATCAAACCACACATCTCAGGTCTTCACCAGAGGTTGCTAAATTTAATGCACACATGCCTTTACTGTCAGCATTTCAAGTCCCCCAGAATGCTAAGTCCAAAGGTCAGAATGGCAAGAAACATGAAATCTCTAACTAAAATTCCATTTGAAAATCTGTCCCATTGATAGGCATATATGTTGACAATTTAAATATCAAGTCACTGATACCTAAATGTGGATGAGAAAGGTAAGTGTTTATGTGTCACAAATATGTGAAATTAAAGGAGGTATTTAGCTACGAGTCTACTACATCAACAGAAACCTTTAAAATTGGATATGGTCAACCCTTTTACTATTGTGTATATCTTGATGTGAACTTGCTAAATATCAGCCTTAGGTTTGACCTAACAGAGTCAGATTGACATCATTGTCTTGGTACACAATAGAATGCTGATATATAGGTAACTGGTGACATCCCAGTTGACTGAAGTAACATTTATATAGTCATCTTGGTTCACAGTTGGAGGAATCCAGTTTCAACAATACGGTTAACTGTTTGAGTATATAACCTGCAGGGCAGAGAATATATTTCACCTCTCTTCCGAGCAAAGGCGGGTAATGAGACATCTTCAATTGTTGTTCACACATTGAAATACAGTTTATTCGCTTGAAAGACTACATGAATTTCGACGACCTGTTTTTGCTAGGTGTCAACCCGACCTGTGATTTTACACCTGGATGTGCTGTAGATAGTACAGTGCATATAGGCTCTGGATAAATATGATTCATGTATTATACAGTACATAAAGATCATAATATGACAGATGAAAACAAGAGAATTCAGGTGTCACAAGTTGTTTGTTTGTACATTGATGTACTTGAGTGTAAAATAATCCAGTATACATTCACTTAAAAAAGAAGGCCCTTTATGATCTTGCATTTGGACATGGACAGTGTAGAAAAGTGATTGTCCTTAAATAAAGAGTTTTTCCCCCTGTTTTAATTTTCTTTTACTTTATATTATAGAATATGTATTCTAATTAATGGCACAGATTTTGAAGATCATCAAAGAAAGAACAGATTTGAAAGATTTTCAATTTGACGGTTGATGGTTATTAGTTGAAGTTTGGCTATCAAAATTGTGTTCTTTTTGTGATTGCCTTGTTTGAGCTAGGGGACATTTACAAGAAAAAAAAGATATATTTTCAGTTTTCATTTCAGATTGTCATTTCTTAATAATTGTATCTCTTCTTTGTCTCTCTGTTCCTTCCATTATCAATTTTGAGCTAATGCAAAGAGAAACCAAGGACATGTTATAACTCTATAAGAAACAAATTCTGGTTTGTTGTGTTATTCTGCATACATTATTTTATGAGTTTTTTATCGATTAAAGTAAATTCTTGCTAGTAATGACTTTTGTTTGCTGATAGCTAAAAGCTTAATGATATAGCCACCATATACAGTATGGATCAGGTCTAAGATATATATACAAGGACACTTTGCCTTTCAAGTAGAGGTTCTTTATCTGAAGTGTGCTTAAGTGCTTGATTTGTGATACTGTGCTTTGTAATGTTAGGACAATACAGGGATGTTATTTCTTCTTTTTCATAATCATTAACAATAGTTTATGTTAACTTGTTTATCTTCAAAATAAAGTGTTCATAAAAATGGCATATTTATTCATTCTGAATTGTAAACAAAACATTTGTGCTTACTCAGATCTGTATTGTTGCTGATGTTAACTTGTCTATCTTAAAAATACAGTGTACATAAAAATGGCATATTTATTAATTCTGAGTTGTAAACAAAACATTTGTGCTTATTCATATCTGTATGGTTGTTTATGTTAACTTGTTTATCTTGAAAATAAAGTATATAAAAAATTGCATATTTATTAATTTTGAGTCGTGTACAAAACATTTGTGGTTTTTCATATCTGTATTGATGTTTGGCACATTGCCAAATAAACATACCCTTTTGAATAATGTGAAAAAAATTATAAGGGCTTAGACTAGATGTTTTAATGAATATTCATGAAATAATGTCAGCAATTAAAAAATTTAAGTACAGTATATTTTTTGAGAATGATGGTTATTTGTTTTGTTTATGTTCAAGTAAGCTGCAACTGCTTGCAAAAAAACAAACAAAAACCAAACATTTTGAGAGGAACAAGTATCAATTAATTCTGGCATTTGTTAAATATATATGTGTTTTCTTTGCCCTTATAAATATCAAGCAAACCTACAGTTCTAATAGCCAAGTCACTTGTCTCAGATTGATCCATGACCTTCAATGTACACTTGCATGAAAACCAGCCGTTTTCTCTGTTTTAAGTACGAGTAGTGCTTTTTATCCTTTACTTAATCAATAGTCTTGCGAACTGTTGAATACATCTTTCGTGGAAATCGGACGTGTCCCAAAATAGAATTAGTATTCGGTCAATAGACTTGACTTGGCTATATGTGTTGTTGAAAGTTAGTGTTAGTGTTAGGCTTTGATACCAACACAGGATTGAAACATTTGAAAAATTAATTAAACACACAATGTAATTAGAATCAATAAGCAGAAGAGTGTGTTCCTGAGAGTGCTAGACAATACACCGAGGTAAATGGCTTTTTCAGTATGATGTTAAACAGAGCTAATGTAGTTATATTGTACAATTGGATAGTGTAGTTATTAAAACACTTTTAACCAGATAACAAGTACATTTGTAAAATAAAGGCTCAAAGGTCAAGGTCACAATTACTATTGATTAAAACCACTCTAATATTCATGGAAACTAGGGTGTCCATGCCTTATAAATATTTTGTACTTTCAAAATATTTTCTTATAGAAGGCCATGATAGCTTATGCAGTTGAGCATTGGCCTAGTTAACCTCAATTTGAGGTTCAATACACCATTCCCAATTCGACTTGTGTTTCTTAGAAAGGTCGGTCTACCCAACCTTAAATGACACATGCTGATCACAGGGCAAATATAAACCAAACAAACTTTTACTTTTCTTGTGAAAAGGCACTTTTCTATCCGCGTATGAACATATTAAAATGGTGTGATACTCCATATTGATATAAAAAATCCTAAACATGCTTACTCTGAATATATCTAATGATCAACACTTTAGGTATTTGTGACATAAGTACATGTGGCAGTTGTGTATCAGTGTAGATTTCAGTAACTGTATAATCAACTATTGATTTCTCCCGATACTCTTCATATTATACTAATTGTACATTACATATGAAATATTCATTGCTGATACAGCTTTTTTGTTTTGAGTGGTTCAAATATATGCAGACTTGCTTTAGGATATGTTTTCCTTGCCACAGAGGTCATTCATTTTTAACTTTTGCATGCAAATTAATTTTGATAATATCTCATACATTTCTTGTGATTTCAGTGATCTAATATCTAAATATATTCACACACAAGCTCTTGAATAAACATGATTATGTTCCCTTTATTTTACCCTTAAATTGTTTTCTTACAGGAAATATATGTACTAATTCCTTGCACTGAAGAACTTTTGAACCTTTATATCTGTAGTAACAGTTACAAGCAATGTTAGACATACACTGTTATGTATCAGCCACAACAAATGCTAGAATTATTGTTCATACACCCACACACAAACACAAAAAAAGAAGACCACAGGTATTACTTTGGTCTGTGTATCTCGGATGTTTGCATTGGTATCTTTATATGTTTATCTTGAGATTCTTGAGGAGCTCCATGATTTATTCACAGTATGTAACCATAGATGACAGTCTGTTCAGAAATCACATGTACATATACATGACATAGGATATTAGGTCTGATACAAAGCCTTGTTTTAAATCTTTTTTCTGAAATAAGCCAGAGCTTGCTAATAAGCCCACTCACTTTTCAATAGAAACACTATTTTATTGTCCTGCATTCATAATATGCCCACCCACGATTCAATAGAAACACTTTTTTATTGGCCTGTATTTGTAGAAATCCCAGCCCCTAACTTCAGTTCAGAGGTGTCATTCCAGGTTGGTTGGTTGGCTTTTGAGTTTCATGACAGGTCTGCTTTCACCTATGTTCAGCAGTGTTTAGCAGATGCGAGGGGTGGCAGGGTTTGGCCATTGTTCTTGCTGTTAATCAGTCTCTGACTCTTTCCTTTCAGTGCCAAAATATCAAGAGTTGGGCCAGGTCTCTGAAATAGACTGGCATACTCAGCATAATATAAGGAGTCCCTCAGGGTTTGTCAAAGCAGTCCTGACTCCAATGATGTTTAGCTCAGGTTAATTATGGTTATGATATATTGTCAACACAAGGACTGTATTGACTTGTGTTTTACCACTGCAAAGAAAGGAAAACACCACATGTACATATTATATCTGTTAGGATTTCTAGTGAAGCCTGTTTGAGACATACCATGGTTGCTAAAGTCCAATGATTTACGGAGGGATTTATCAGTTGAGCTGATGGTAGAGGAACATTTACCTAGAATGTAATTACATGTAATTGATTGGTGCAATTATCTACTTGTCACCTGAAATATTGACAGGTGACAGTTTCTGGCTGATTAAACATTTACAGAGACACCCCGCTGTGACATTAGGGGTCACTATATCAGGTTTGACAGAAAAAGCTACAATTTCTAAGTCATGAAAAAGTCTATAGGAAAATAAAGGGCAGCATGATAAAAGCATCTTAAACATACCTACCCCAGTAACTTTTACTTATAACAGTACACCTCCATGCTGATTTCAAAACATGTAGTGTACATTGGGTCAGGAATATTTTCAGTGCTGTTTTGAAAAATGATATTGTGATAAAATTAGGGCAGCTTGTGTTTTCAGGTATGTTTGTCAATAATTTCTTTTATTATCAGTATAAATTCAGCTAAAATGTATCGAAGTAATTGATAATATCTGTATCTATAGTAGAATTTTTCTCTCATCTTAATGTGACTGACTTGGCTTGCCAAATTTTAACATAATTGGTGTGTTTATTGGGTTTTTATATCACAGTTTAAGTTGCTTGGTACTGTGTACCCTTCAGTTAATGCACCCTAATCGGTGATCATTATAACGATAACTAAACTGGTCAGTGCAAACAATAGTGGGTAGAATCACATTTTGTCCTGCTTCTAATGCTTGTCTGGCTTTCTGTATGGTTTATACTTCTAACTTATAATTGCTATAGTTTATTGGCTGATCCAATATTGTATTGTATTTTCTAACATGATATTACTGACTATTAAATTTTGATTTTGTAGAAAAAGTTAGTTCATTCATAAAGCAAGGTCTATCCTAAGACACAAACAAAATACTGTTTTTAAACACCAAAACCAATACAATAAAGTTTGGGAAATAAAACATTAACTGAATGCAATTTACATTCGAGAAAATATCACTCCATATAGTGTACTCTGTCATTTTTTGGGAGTAAAATCAAGGGTATGAAGGTATAGCAATATGTATTAATTCTGTGGACCTAAAACTTTGTGAAACAAAAGATTCCTCAAAGGTAAAGGATCTGAAATATTAATGTTAAGTTAATGTTTAAATCTCTCCATTACGCCCCTAATACCTTATAGTAAAGTGTGTTGCCCATGAAGACATATGTACAACCATGTCAGCATCAACTGTTTTGTTTCTCAGCTTCCTGAGAAATATCAAAAGCCACAGATACATAGAGATATGTGAAATTTCACTATGGTATATCAATTGCATTCAGGTACAAGCTCTAAATTTGAATAATTCTCTTCTTTTCTTTTCTGCAGGAAATAAAATGTCTCTGATTCTAATATATCAAGAGTGTTATTTGTTTATTATGGAAATTTCTAGTTGTATAGCTCTATATCAATCATGATTTTACATCACTTCCCATTGATCAAAAACTCCAAGAATTTTCAACATTTAAAATATTCACATGAATCAGCAAATATATAAATATTTCTGGGCCACATGATCTAGAGTAAATAGTAGAAATTTCTAAGCTGTGTCTTGTACAACATTAGGAGTTTGAAGTCTAGTTGAAATGAATCAGGATTTCTAAGCTAACTTTTCGTTGTGCTGAATTAATATTTTTATGCTGCAAACAGAATCAGTATTTCTAAAATAGAATCATGGACAGAAATAACATGTTTTCTTGACATAATGTCATATTGAACAAATCAATATTTCTACATAAAGTAGGTCACATTGAACTAAATCAATATTATAGGTCAAATATGTCATCCATATATAAGTCATAATAATACCTAAAACCAATGTTAATATATGTACTGTATATTAGCAGTACAGTAATGTGTTACTTTGGAGGAAGGGTGTTTATTGTATATAAATACAGAACGATGGTACTTTGATGTATTTACTTTGCTAATTGGCAAAATAACCAGTAGTACAGATCACATGACTTCAGTTAAATAATGCGTAAACTTTCAACATAGTAATGTATACTACTGTACTAGTGTAATTTACAGTTAAATTTTTGGAACCCATTCAACATTTACCGGGTGTATATCATATATACCCCATGAACCACAGATTTTACCTGTATATCATGTTTATATTTAATGGGGTAAACATTCTCCAAATATCTTGACTTACAAACTTTTCCAGTTAGATCAGAACCGGCATTATTGACTCGGGCAATTATTGTCGGATTTATACCAAGATAAATCTCCCTGTGTGTGTTGTATTTGTATTGAGAATACTGGAGTTTCCTTTGCTAGATTCTAATATGGTGAAAAAGGAATGCACTGATGTGAATTTTTTTTACATGTAACAGTGACAAGATTGTTTTATTTTGGTATTAAATTTTTAATACATGTTGTTATTGGATTTACTTTGCGGAGTGACAAATGTTTTGTGAATTTGTGCTCTGTCATGCTTGGGTAGCAATACATTGAATTCTGAAGGTTCGTTTTGTAGCTGGAGATTATTTTTGTGTAACTAATTGAAGATATGTAATGAAATATATATATTAAACTTTAAGAGATTTGGCAAGGCCATAATTGTATTGTGTGGAGGACAGAAAGGGGCAATTATTTTTTCCTGAAAAATATTTTAATAAGCTGAGTGCACTATGTCACCTGGCATCTTGGTATTTTGTGACTTACATATTTGATGATAGTTCACAGGCTTACATATTTGCTCTGATGTATTTTGAAGCAATATTAAAAACCTGTTACTTTTATCTTTCAATTAAGCGAGGGGCCTACACATTACTTCTGCCTAAACTTCGAGAAACATCGTAATAATACAGCATTTGGTTAGCCTTTCTTCTAAAGTTACAGTAAACTGGGATGGGCTTATCAGCAGGCATGGGTTTATCGTAGTTGGATTCAATATACTTATTTATGAAGTAAGTATAAAAACTAGAAGTTTGTAATCACACTAGGTAGAAAAGAAGCTGCAACAAACAGCAAGCTAGTGTATTTAAACTCCATTGGATTTCTGAATGGAACTTGAGCTTCAGTTTGAAAATTGTAAACAAACATCATTGCCCATTTCTGTTGATTCTGTAAATAATTATTAACGCGAAGCCCAGAAAACTGCAAAGGGGTTGTTTGTTTTTGTTGAATGAAATGTTTGATTTAGTAAAAAGCTGTTATTTGCAAACTAAATGTTATGTCAACTATAAAATAGATAATTATATTACCGTACATACTTCATTTATTATTCTGACTATAATATGCTGTTGAAGAGGTATAATTATATAATTAGCAACTCTATATGGTGTGAGACTACAGGTGGACTAAGGTTTGCCATAACATGCTACATTGTAGTCAATGAAATAGTATATTGGCTCAGAATATACTACTACACTTTGTGCTAGATGTTCTTTTTAGGTTGTCGTCATTGAAATTTACCAAAATCATTGAATATTTTGGCTTCATTTGCTCCTTGCTGTGATGATTTCTATATTTTTGATCAAGTTTAATTTTTCTTGGTCAATTCCTAGGTTTCAACATATTTCTTGGCCTTCTCTGCAGAGTCCCAGAAGGAATCCAACTATATGATGTAGCTTAGTTCATTATTTGGCTAAACTGTATATTATTCACTTGTGTCTTTCGTACAAACTTTTACACATTTAGTATGAGAATTAGCAGTCATTAAGAGACATTCCAATACATGTTTCGTCTTTAGTCCATGTGAAGTGACATCCTCAATAAGCCTTGTGGCCTGTTTTTTGGGAAGTAGTCATAGATAGATGGTCATTGTACTTTAATATGTTCAGTGGGAGACAATGCAATACAATGTTTGAGTGTATATCAATAAATGTGAGGACTCCTGGGGAGTTTTCCTCAAATTGTTTATGTGAATGTGGCTCTTGGAAGTTTTCCTCATACAATTTATTTGGGAATCACCCTGTGCTCTTTTCCCGAACCATTTGTGTGGATGTGGCTTTTGGAAGCTTTCTCCCATTCTAAGGGAGTTGTCATGAAGGATGATTTCCAAAACAATTTTTTTTTAAAGTAGCTTTGGGAAGTTTTCACTCAATGCAAAATATTTGGGAGTCTGGACCAAAGGATGGCGATAAGTTGTTAATGCTTCAGATTTAAATTATAACTGTCCCAGCAAGGGAATTCCTACAACATTCATTCAGATTTGATATTGTATTGTTGTGTTTAATAATATTGTTTGTCATGTTTTGAATACAAGTTGTTAAACAGTCTCCTTTTTACCTTAATTCTATGTGAAGGTACTTTAGTGATGGACATTTAGTGACATTAGTTCATACATCCCTGTCTGCACATTCTTTTAATGTTTTTATTCATTGTCCATTGCACGGAAAAACCTACCATTAACTTAGAAAGAAATAAAATTCAAAACCAAATGTGTTTATGAAAAGATAATTACCCAATGTTCTTTTTTTATGAGATATTAAATTAAAGATTGTATTGAACAGGGAATTATTGATGTGGTTCATGGTGAGAAAATGATTTTAAATATTCAATAATGATATCTCAATTCCTGTGACAAGTCTGATGTATTGCCTTTTGATTAGCTTATACCTATAGTTGAACTTTGAATATATTGTGTGATATATATAACCAGATCAAGTATATTGCACTTCCATTTTTATAAAAGAATGATAAAAAAACTGGATTAAATTATGGAAGATGTGCCAAATCTAGGTTATTTTATTATACCTAACATTTGTGTGTGAAAGTGTCAGCTGAAAGGTTGACTTTAAAAGCAGTTCAGAAACCAAGTTCTATTGTATTTGCTTAGTTTAATAACCAAAAAACTAGGTACATTTATAGGTGGCCATGCATGGGGTGTTGTAGTAGAGGTGGCTTCTTTGTTGAACATCATACTGGAGGCCCAAGCATGCTAGACAGAATAATTTGAGTAGTCTCTTGTTCATGGATTCAATCAAGCACAGGTAATTCATATGTGGCCTCCGTATTCCTGAGAAACACAGACCACCAAGAGCAGAGATCATAGGACATCTGTGAATCTTTACCTGAGGTTGTACTAGTGGGATGCTGTGACCTATCACAGTCCCCGGCCTTCTGTTTACCTCTAATTGACTGGGAAATTAGGC
The DNA here is from genome assembly GCF_031769215.1 of Ylistrum balloti. Taxonomy (NCBI): domain Eukaryota; kingdom Metazoa; phylum Mollusca; class Bivalvia; order Pectinida; family Pectinidae; genus Ylistrum; species Ylistrum balloti. Next base: position 157,127 of record NW_026782927.1, on the reverse strand, counting down.
AGCATTCAAATTTCTATATCTGTCTTGCATGATAGTCAGCCTTCACATCATAAAAAATCAAACGGTCTACAAGATTTTGATTTTCTGTCCTCTTCCAAGCTAAGTATTTATGTTTACATTTTGATTGTGAGTCAGGGATCACTTTAGTGCAATCTGTGGGCAGTGACTGTTTCAATAAAGGATTGGCCTTCAAATGTTTACTGTAATTTACAGATATTTTTTACTGAAAATCTCATTGAAATTCTCTGAATGTGCTACGTTATAAAGGCAAAACCCATCTTTCCTTTCTCCAATACTCTCAAATTAATGATGCAGAATTTATCTCTGATATAATCCCTGCCATACATGTATACCAACAACATTTCAAGAAATAAAATACAGGTAAAACAGGTTGTTTAATGGGTATTTAATTAAGGAGTTAATTCATGAATAGGTGATTCTTAATGGAGGTGAATTATAAAATGACTGCCTCTGAAGTTCTGTCAACAGTATTTGGAAAAAACTTGTAAAAAAGTAAAGAACACACATTGGGTGTGACATATATGATATGTATGTAGGTGACATATATGATATGTATGTAGGTATTGAATCAGAGTGATTTATGTATTGGGATAAGAACCTGTGTGGTTTTAAAAGTATAGGTGTGGGCGGTATATGATTTAATTATTTCCAGTGGTGTAATATGTCATGTGTCATACTTTAGGGTTTTTCTAATGTATGATTTGAAAAAGTTCAGGTTAAACGGATCTTATCAATATAAATTTGGGTTTACAGAGAATAAAGAAATTGTGTACATGTGTAGGTTCAGTGGATCTGCAAGGCTTGTTTGTGTTCTAAAGTGTGACAGTATTTATGTCCTGTTAGTCAGAATATAGGTATGATGTCATCGTTAGTGTGTTTTAAGACACGTTCGGTATAAGTACACCTTAAGCTTGGTGTAGATACACCCGCTTACCTGTATTATATAGTACCCGGTATGCACCACACCTGTACATTGTATTTACAGAATATGTGTATATTTTTGTTAAATTCATGGGATCATTAAGATATTGTATTTGTTGATAAAAGTATTTCATTTTGATAATTTCATTTGATCATCCCTTTGATTCAGCTGATTTCTAATTTGAATTTAAGTGAAGTGTTGACAGCAAATGACTGCTTTTACATTGATTTGCTGTATCAAAAGTTACATTTCTACGGTTATAGTGTTATTCTGAATCTTACAAAATAAGCTGTATTTGTTTGATAAAATTTTGTTCTGCAAAGGTTTTTGATGTCCTTGTATTTTAAATCTGATGTACCTTGCAGTCAAAATCTTTCCTGTTCTGTAGAATATTAACTCCGCTGATCTGAATGGGATTCAATGAAAAAGGGAAAAATTCTTTTCTGACATTTAGTAGGGACATGATACATTGTATTATTGTAAGGTTTAAAATCTATAGAAATTATATTAATTTTGTGCTGACATTTATAAATTCAGTTTATATTATACAGGTAAATGATGAAGGACACAAAAAAGTTTTGGGTGTCACATGATCAACTGTGTGACCACAAAGGTTTTTCTCTAGGTTCTCCTGCTCCCAAAATTCCTTACAAATTCATATATTTTGTTTTGCAATTGTTGTGAGACCATTATTTAAGGTTTAGGTTTTAACAACGAGGAAAATTAATTGATTAATGACACCGAATGATTAATATTAATATTTGGTACAATAGTAATCTGTTAAAATGATAGTGGTATATAGCAAATTATCATATCTACAGTCCAGTGTCAGGAACATGAATTGTCCTTTAATTTAAAAGTAAGCAGAATATTTAAAAGATCCTTTGCAAACTTTTAACATGCAGACAAATGTAAACATGCCTATGTTTCACAACCTTGAAATGTCCTTGTAGTTGCGATTTCTTGTTGGTATTTGAAGTTTTGCCAAAGTTAAATTCCTTTTTAAAGGCTGAAATTTTAAAGTTCACATTCAAGAAATCTGTTTGATTTTTTTTGACTAGATTTATGGGCTTTGAATTCCAGAAGAATAATTACTTATACATAGTCAGTGTAGTTTGCTGACACTGACTTTGTACATGTTGCAGAAATTGCTACTGAATAAGTGTTGTAGATAGACCTATTGTATGTATAATATTCACATGTACACATGTTTGTATATCAACACAGCACATGATGTCATGTTTTCTGGAAGTAAGAGGAGTTTTCCTGGTTGTATATTCTGGTGATATGCCAGACTCCTGTTCAGGAGAAGGAAGGTGGCTGGCTATTCATTGTGTTATTTGGTGATGATGAACTGAAAATGGCTTGAGTAGACATTTATGTTGTAATGTTATATCAACTGTAGCAGCCATGTATTGAACTGATGCTTAAATCTTTAGAATCATAATTAATTAATCTTCAAAATTAGAACTTTTTTCTCTTAGGTGTGTAAGGACATAATAATAGTAAAAATGTTTTTCTTAAAGTCATGGTGGATTGGAATCTTTCATTCCACTCTCATCAAATGGTGGAGTTTTCAAATTGTTTTAATCCTGAGTCAGCTGTTTGTCAGTCAATATTGTAAACCTTTTTTCTCAAGAACTCCTGATAGCATCTTCTTGAAACGGTGTAAACATGTTCAGTAATTTGGCTTTCTTTGTTTATGCCATATATTTGATGGCTGTATTCAAGATAATAAAGTACAGGGGACACTTTAGATCCTGAAACATGATTTGTTCATTACTGTTATAAATTAATAGGTAAGTTTGCAGAGAAGAGAAAACTAAGTCAAAGATCATTTAATGGGAGGCATCAAGATCCTCCTGATCACCTGATGGTCTATATCTTTGTTTACTTATCCCTTTATAATCATTTGGAGACCAGTTTGAAATCCTCAACTCAGTCTATGGTAGGTTGTCGTAGCACCTGCATTTTGTTTAATTTAAGACACTTTGGCTGCCATACAGAGTGATATGTAACCCCCGTCACACAACTCGATGCATGACTGAAGTAGATTTTACAACTGATGTAGGGTGTACATGTCATGTCAGATTTTTTAAAACTCTTCAGTTTAAGATCTCATGATATGACAAGTCAATGAAACATGGATATGTGTGACTGTGCTACCTCTAGATAAGTTACCCCATTATGGCCGGAGACCTGTAGTGTATTGAAGTTGTATGGGATCAATGCATCACCTAAAAATAAGAACATGTCATCAACTTTATTTTGTGATATATATGTATGAGCTGCAGATATTTCATTCAACATATGGTGTTAAACTGTTGGAGATGGCCTTAAGCTGCCATGTGCTTACTACATGAGCGGTCTATGGACTCTTTTCTAGTGTACTGCCACCAAATGTCGGTTTTGTTATATATAGTCTACACGATACCTACAATAATAGTATCCTTAGCTTTCCATATAACTTTCTGACCAAGGCATTATCATTGTGTATTAGAAAATATTCTCCGATACGATTAACTGGTCGAGTGAACAGGTATGTAAATTACCTGAGGCAGTCGCGACGACTGAACCGCAATATCCAAATGAACGTTAACAGGCGGTAGGCACCTATACGCTATAAGTATGCCCGTTAGTCTAGCTTTATGAGACAATTCAATTTCTTTTGTCAATGGTGATTTTGCTTTTATTGAACTAAAAACAAAAACTGTTGTAATCAGTATGAAATAAGATTATGTCTTCATAGATATCTTGAATTGAAATATTTAAGTGGAAAATACTCACACATAGTTAAGTTGTGTAAGCTTTTTAATGGGGTCATATGTTATGATATTTAGAAATACGGACTAGATATTTGTAAAGAAAAATATTTTTGGATCAATAGTGTTCATTTAAGTTCTATTAATCAAAGCTTTTTGCTGAAGGACAGACACAATTTGTCAGAAAAAGGATTTTTGATCATTGTCAGTATATCCATATTTTTCCTGAGTTTTACAATGGCATGAGACTGCATAAATTGGGCCACATAATATTGATTTCTTAAATGATTAAAGATATTCTTGAGTTTAAATTCATTTTGACAAAATAACTGTCTACTTTTAAGCTGTGAAAAAATGACTGGTTTAACATTTAGCATACCTGGTGCTATATCACAATGGGACGTAATTGTATGAATATTAGTATTCTAAATATAGTCCACGCAATGGTTTTAACAAGACATTCATCGCCTGATTAATTTACACCTGTATATATCAGAGGTGAAGATCTGTTTTATAGACAGGTTACTGACATATTTTCTTAAAATACAGGAAGGATGCAGATTGATAGAATACTGGTGGATTATTGATAACTAAGAAAAGAAGATACCAGAATTATCTCCCTTCCTATCTGTAAGATAACTGATTGATTCAATTTTGTCATATGTACACATATTCAACAGGTTGAGTAATGTACATTATTGCAGATGCCTTCCTCTCACCCCCTCCTTCTCAATCTTAACAGCATTTAGACTGCGAGCTAGAGTAATTTTGGGCAACACTACAAACTGTAATATGTAAGAAGAAATGGAGGGTTAAAGGATAAAATGTTTTAAGAATAAAACCAAATGGTGGATGGATCAATTCAGTGATAATTCAATCAACATTGATTTTCATTTTTTTCATTGTTTGTATCATGGGTCCTGGGACACAGATTAAGAAAAAAATTTAAATATGTACTTGTACATCATGCATATTTTTATATTCAGACAAAGTCCACTGGTATTTGCATCAATACTATTTTTCATTTTAGTGTATCCATATCATACTATAAGGAACACATTAGATGGTCAAGATAATATATGTTATGAATATGAAATTTTATTCCTATTTACATGTATATATGAAAATGTTTCTTGCAATTTTTTAGAGATTCACTCTGATATAGGATATTTGTTGGATTTAATGTATCATAATGTTTTATTTATATTTTACAGTGCAACGGCGGAATTCTGTAACAGGGAAGGACATCAAGGTTGTAACGGAGAGTGATGTAAGTAACTGGGTCTACAAAAATTAGGTTGCTGTTAACCTGTATAGGGTAAAGGGCAAACAGTGTTTCTTAGATTGTGGATAATTCAGATATTGCAGGTCTCCTGCAAAAATATCGCTCACAATCCTTGACACCAAATCGCATTAGCTTTGAAATTAATCTACAGCTGCTTATGACCATTTTACTTTCACTACATGACCATTTTACTTTCACTACATTGACACTCCCGAAAAAAATGATATGTTGAAGTATATATACATAATTTTGTAACTATTTGAATATTTCATTATATTGTAATATCTATAATGTGCATGACAACTGTTTTTATATCAGATTTGCAAAGAAATGAAATTGTCATAGAATAAGATCCTAATTATGATATGACCATTTTGAGCTTTGGGATTGAAGAATCATTCAAAATTGGTATATTATGTTTTTACCTTCCCTCACCATATAATTATGTACATTTAATAACCTTGGCAGGCACCTGCCCATAGAACTAGTGATCTGAATTGGCCCTCATATTCTGCTGAATTAATCATTTAAAAGACACAGTTTTAAACCAGGCAAATTGATCTTTTATCTGCTATCTCCTATTTAGGAGCTTGTCTCGAGGTATTTATTTTTGTTACAATCACAATGATATTTGTTTGTTTGGCAATTATCTGACTGATGTTATCATGAATCTCTGGTTCAGATAGATGGATCACGATAACAAAATTCTCTGAAATAGTTTAAATTCATGGTATTTCAGATTAATTTAGACAAAAACAAAGAGATATTAAAAAACAGTTGGGCACAACAGTTGTCAATGTTCAGGTATTGAATAATCACAATCATCAAACCAAATATTTTAAAGGCTGAAATGATTATCATGTTTCTTTTATCATGATATGGTCCAGTTACCCGGGACTCCAGCCCCAGAACAACTAAAGTCCAGCCCCAAATCAACCATACACTACCTTAATTGGGCCACTGGCATTGGCTGTATCTCATATATTTTATTTTATTCATGGACATTGAATAATTAAGATTGGTCAGGTCTGGTGGAAATCTAATTAGATCGTCAAGGACACTTAGCTTGATTTATATTAATATCTGTTTTTGTAGGTCAGCATGTCTTAGAACTAAATTTACTGTATTTAATCCAGTAAGTGCTGTCTTGCTTACCAGTTTTTGAAAATTTAAATAATTCTTTAAAATACTTCAGATATCTTTGAAATGTAGCATTAATGATTTTTTTTCCTGCCCACTTCTACTACAAATTATCATAAGAATTATATGACTGCATGCTCAGTGCAAGAAATGGTTGTTGTACATTGGTATATAACTGATATGGGTGGCAATCATTTATTATATTAAGTATGGTACACAGAGTACTGAATAAGGACCATAATATTATGCCAATTCTACAATGAAACACTGTCAAAAACAACATGGTAGATAAAAAGATATATCACATTACATTCTGGATAGCTATCAAATAAAAAATTAACACCATTTCCAATGCCAAACTGAAGGGGTTGTCTATTGATACTATATTAGGTTAGACTGGTAAAAATATTCCCATTTCTATTTGTAAAAAAACTTATTGGAAGCAATATTTTCTTTAGATATGTGAATTAAACAATATGTGCAGAATAGTTGAAGTGTAAAATTAGAAATTTTATCCATGCATACTGTAATCTCATTCCATAAACAAGCTTAAGAGAGCATAATGTATTGCATGCATTATGTTAATTTCACATGCCGACGAACTGAAATTAAAAAGGCTCTTATTTGAATGAAGATATGTACATAATGTTATGTTGAAACAGGTCAAGAAATTCAGATATATATGACAGTCTGGTTGTGTGATTCATTCTTAATTGTTACAACAACCATATACCTATACTGTACTAAACCTGAAAATAGATGACATCTTCATGTTAAAAGGAAAATTCTTATATCAATTTAAAAAGCAAAAAAACTGCTATCTTAGGTTTGTTGATGTTTTACATGTAGTATGTGTAGACGTGGGTTGTAAATCAAAGTGATGTGCCAACACTGGTGAGAAAACAATTTGCAGGCCTATCTTGTAAATTATGTGATACAAGATAATATGCACTCTAAGTACATTTCAAGTGTGGGAAAATACAGAAAGACAAGATAGCCAATATTAAAAAGTGTAAAATCTACCCAGGGTGAAGTGCAATTTGTTTCATGGCAGTTAACTGTACTGTACAGAATTTTTTGTTTAATGGCGAAGTTAACTGTACTGTACAGTATTTATATGTTTAATGGAGAAGTTAACTGTACTGTACAGTATTTATATGTTTAATGGCGAAGTTAACTGTACTGTACAGTATTTATATGTTTAATGGAGAAGTTAACTGTACTGTACAGTATTTATATGTTAATGGCTGTACTGTAAATTTATATGTTTAATTTTAACTATGTACAGTATTTATATGTTATATGACATAGTTAACTGTACTGTAAAATGTTTATATGTTATATGACATAGTTAACTGTACTGTACAGTATTTATATGTTATATGACATAGTTAACTGTACTGTAAAATGTTTATATGTTATATGACATAGTTAACTGTACTGTAAAATGTTTATATGTTATATGACATAGTTAACTGTACTGTAAGATGTTTATATGTTATATGACATAGTTAACTGTACTGTAAAATGTTTATATGTTATATGACATAGTTAACTGTACTGTAAAATGTTTATATGTTATATGACATAGTTAACTGTACTGTACAGTATTTATATGTTTAATGGAGAAGTTAACTGTACTGTACAGTATTTATATGTTATATGACATAGTTAACTGTACTGTAAAATGTTTATATGTTATATGACATAGTTAACTGTACTGTAAAATATTTATATGTTATATGACATAGTTAACTGTACTGTACAGTATTTATATGTTATATGACATAGTTAACTGTACTGTACAGTATTTATATGTTTAATGGAGAAGTTAACTGTGCTGTACAGTATTTATATGTTTAATGGAGAAGTTATGTACAGTATTCATATGTTATATGACATAGTTAACTGTACTGTAAAATGTTTATATGTTTAATGGTGAAGTTAACTGTACTGTACAGTATTTATATGTTATATGACATAGTTAACTGTACTGTACAGTATTTATATGTTATATGACATAGTTAACTGTACTGTAAAATGTTTATATGTTATATGACATAGTTAACTGTACTGTAAAATGTTTATATGTTATATGACATAGTTAACTGTACTGTAAAATGTTTATATGTTATATGACATAGTTAACTGTACTGTACAGTATTTATATGTTATATGACATAGTTAACTGTACTGTAAAATGTTTATATGTTATATGACATAGTTAACTGTACTGTAAAATGTTTATATGTTTATGTTGAAGTTAACTGTACTGTACAGTATTTATATGTTATACTGTTAACTGTACTGTAAAATGTTTATATGTTTAATGGTGAAGTTAACTGTACTGTACAGTATTTATATGTTATATGACATAGTTAACTGTACTGTAAAATGTTTATATGTTTAATGGTGAAGTTAACTGTACTGTACAGTATTTATATGTTATATGACATAGTTAACTGTACTGTAAAATGTTTATATGTTTAATGGTGAAGTTAACTGTACTGTACAGTATTTATATGTTATATGACATAGTTAACTGTACTGTAAAATGTTTATATGTTATATGACATATTATGTACTGTAAAATGTTTATATGTTTAATGGTGAAGTTAACTGTACTGTACAGTATTTATATGTTATATGACATAGTTAACTGTACTGTAAAATGTTTATATGTTTAATGGTGAAGTTAACGGTACTTTACAGTATTTATATGTTTAATGGCGAAATTAACTATATCATACAGTATTTACCTGTTATATGTACAGAAAATGTTAAAATCAATGAAGTACATATAAATTATACATCAAATAGGTAATTAAAAGAGGTATTACATGTCCACTAATTAGTTCAGTATATTTTATATCTCACAGTTGCTATTTAGGCAATGCATTAGTCAAACTTGTTTTAAAGACCACCTTATACAAAGACCACCTGTCTATAAAGATGTCATTTTTTGTTCCCTATTGAATTTCTACTGAAGGTAACCTGTCTTTCACAACCACTTGATTTTGGTTTCCTATGTAATGCAATTCATACTAATTGAACATTTAAGTAAAGACCACCTGTGTATAAAGACATTTGAGTATAAAGACCACTTGTCTATAGAGACCACCTGTTTTGGTTCCCTGTAATGCAATTCATACTAATTGAACCTTTATGTAAAGGCCACCTGTGTATAAAGGCTTCTTTTCTCTGCACCTTGAATGTCCTCTATAAATAACTTTTAACTGTAAAATCCCACTACATCAAGTGGACTTGTAGAAACACGAATGATGAAGGTACACAATTGGGACAAAATAGATGTAATATTGAAACATTTCACAGCACATAAAAGACAGATCAGGTTGTCAACATTTTCCCATTAACTGGCATAAACTTGATCAGATCAATCAAATTTCTATCATGAACGTTTTAAAGAGATATAACTCCTTAAAACTGGTCTCAAGCTCAAACTTGGTGTCTGGAAAAACTCTCATTCTGGATAATTTTAGGTGTGAATAGAGATGTCTTCTTTATTCCAGTTCCACTGTATTTTGGATTTTAATTAATGATCTATGCAGAATTGTCTTTTGATGGTTTGGTATCATCTGCAAGCTAAAATTAAGCGTGTGAGCTAGTTTGTATCTTAAAACACTTTTTGATGCAAACTTAAAGAATCACATATACTTTAGCCATTTTTTCTACGGTGACATGAAGTATGAACAACAGAATCTGTTTCATTTCAGAAGGCACACTAGAAATATAGCTAAGTAATTTGATCATACACAGGTGTCCTCTGTAATTGTAGTCAAGATAAAATATTTAATTATTGCCTTCTTATAGAAAGTTTGCTCAGTTGCTTATCTGTTTCCATACAAACAAAAAAGGTTTTAAAAATTAGGACTGCTTTATAATATAAAGCTTGAAAGGTTACAAAATTTAATGTGAGTTTTGGTATAAAGCCAAGGCATGGAAAGAGAAAAGAAACAAAAAGATATATTAACAGATAAATTTAATAGAACCGTACTTTAGATTCTCCTATTAAGTGAAAATAAACAAAAAGATGTATTAACAGATAAATTTAATAGAACCGTACTTCAGATTCTCCTATTAATCACAGGGGATAAGTTTAAAGGAAAATGTATTACAATAGATTTCAGAAAGTATTGTTTAGGAATATAAACCTTTTGATCTGTGGTCATTGTTTTGTATGTTGTTTCTATGGCAGGCAGTACAGGGACTCGGACTTGTTATCTACCAGGCCCTCGATTATGGAATGGGGGCAGCGGAGGAACGTCACCTCAGCCTCGAATTGGAAGGTCTTGTGGAGTTCATGACAAATCCAGACGGGGATGAGGAAGACGCATCAACAGCTGATGATGAAGGCATTGAGAAGGACGCGAAGGAAAATGGTCTCTTCCCGGACGTCCTTGCTGTAAGTCTCAGATAGCTTCAACAGTTTGATTATCTATGATAAAAGTCTGATCTTTCATCCAGTCACAAATATGTCAAGTTTTCTGTTATGTTACCAGTATTGTAGTGTATAGATAGTATATTTTTATATTAACATTTCAAAGTGACTGAGATGTGTTAGAATCCCATCAAATTTCAGTTGTATTGGAAATAAAAAAAGTTGAAATGGAAATTAAATAACCTAGTATCATTTCTCAATTTTTTATCCTCTCTTAGGAAATTTCAACATCTTGATGTCCCAATAATGTATTGAGAGACTCTAATGAACAAAATCTATATACCTTTAACCTGAAGACATTTTTTTTTGATAAATAGAATATCTAAGGGATACAGATGAATATAGATATCCTGTTGTTGACTGTGCAGGATACTATTAGACAATACCGTTTCACCTGTAAAATACTTATACACCTTAGGGGCGGATGGTACAGTCTAGACCACATCTATCAGTACAAAAATTTAATATAGTAATCATGTTTTTTATGTCCCTCCAGACATGGATCAGTGATGGTGACATTAATGTCAGTGGTTAGGCTTTTATGTAAGCTTCTAACAACTTTATTGATAGATGGACAAGCAAAACAACATTTAACTGGTAGTTTCTGATATGCTGTGAGGAATTATAACTCTTACTAAGCATGTAGTTACAGGGCCCCAACTCCTTACACAGCTAGGGGTCAGAACACTAAAGACAATGTAGTTACAGGGTCCTAACTCCTTACACAGTCAGGGGTCAGAACACTAAAGACAATGTAGTTACAGGGTCCTAACTCCTTACACAGCTACTGGTCAGAACACTAAAGACAATGTAGTTACATGGTCCTAACATCCTCACACAGCTACTGGTCAGAACACTGAAGACAATGTAGTTACAGGGTCCTAACTCCTTACACAGTCAGGGATCAGAACCCTAAAGACAATGTAGTTACAGGGCCCCAACTCCTTACACAGCTACTGGTCAGAACCCTAAAGACAATGTAGTTACAGGGTCCCAACATCCTCACACAGCTACTGGTCAGAACACTGAAGACACTAGTTATTGAATTGAACCTCCTTTTTGATTTTTGATACATAACTATATGAACAATTTGTTTTGATGAACAGCTAGGGGTAGGAACTAGAAGTGTGGCTATAAGGTCGGAACTCCATATGTATATAAGAAATTGTTTTGATAAACTTGTATTTTATTTATAGTGTCAGACCTTCTTACTTGTATAAACATGTGATTTTATAAACTGCTACAAGTTGGAGCTTAGACCATGTAGTTATGGGTCGGAATTCCTTTCATGTTTAGGGTTAGAACTTATACCACATAAAGTCTTGTTTTGTTGTATACTCAGGCCAAATTGCAAAATTGGTCTTTTTAAGGGGTGGGCTTATTAAAGAAACTTGAAATAGTGTTGATTTATATATGGTATAAAAGAACAAAGATGTGGGACGGCTTAATATCAAGCATGGACTTATTATCACATAAATACGGTATATGTACATATATGATAAAAAAGAGCATTCCTGACTTTACAAATATAATTATATCTCCTTTGATTCCAATGCTTAATAGGCCACACGCTTGGTGTGTTATATTTCATTTTGTTGTTCAGTACAACAACAAAGGTCAGGATTTACTAATGAAAAACTGGTAGGTTCAGTGTTACAATGTTACCAATATGTGTTTGTAACTAGAATTAACCATCAAGGTCAGTCATGTTTTCATGTCAAGAGAAAACGGTACTGTTGAAGAATTTTACATGTAAAAGGACGCAAATGCCCAATCTACCTATTATATATCTACAAACAGGTTGACTGTCATTTCATTTGGTGTTTTATTTTATTGCCAGAGGCTAAGATCAATTAGGTTTTAAATCGTTGGCATTAATGTAAGTTGTCAGACATATTCAGACTATTCTTGCTAATTGATATGGCTTTGGTACAATCTCTCAGAGACCAGGGATAGGTTATGCTTTCTTTGATTTTGAATTTTAAAATTTACTCAAACCAAAGAAGTGTTGTATTTTAAATGTCTGTAACTTGTTACACATCTTGAACACCTTGCATACAAATTGCCTCTGTCTGATTCAGTGTAATCACCCTCTTCATGGACATGTATAATATGAAAAATCTTTTAATATGGTTTCATGTTAGGGTTAGATTAACAAAAACATCATTGATGTGTTTTTATATAATTCTCAGACAAATCTTGTACACAGAAAATACATACCTTTAAATACGCAGACCACTTTGAAGTTTCTAACTAATTGTCTTGACTGATCCTTTGAGGTCAAAATTGATTTTCCTGCCCAATTTTAAAAGTCAACAAAACAAAAGAAAATCTTTGAAGGTCTGTGTGGTTCAGTTGAACCTATATGAAAGTCTGTAGCAAGTGTAAGATTACATCTTGAGACGTGTGATTTTAAACCCCAGGTATGAACCTGACAGTGTTAATTTTATCAGATCAACGTTGGAAATCACAATCATTTGAATACTTCCATATCAAATATAATACACTTTGGATTTCAAAGATAAAAGTTCAAAATCAGTTAGGTGATATACTTTCCCTTTTAATGATTTTTTTGAGGTATATAATTGGAATCAGGTTGTTTGTCCATTCATCTGTCAAAGATAGACGATTGTCTGGAATACAACTCCATGTCTGTCTTGCCAGTTTTACTGAAACTTGGTGCACATCATAAGTAAATTTCCTTTTTGTTTTATTTTCAATTTTGATGAATCTCAAGGGAGATAAATCCCTTTTATTGCTAGCCTTAAATAGTATTTCGAGATGGGCGGGGTAGGGGGAGGAGTAGGGTTTGAGAGGCAATGGGTGGTCTCTGTAATGTAATGTGATGTTATGAGTTTGGCATTATAATATTGGCTTTATATTTCCAATATGTCATCAAGGATACCCTGAGAGCCCTTGGCTCTAAGGTTAACACACTTTCTTAGAGAAACTGATTTGTTGACTTAAATTTTAGAAATCAAGAACAGGATTCCAGACTTATATTGCTGTAGATCATGTGAGTCAGGGTTTGGTATCAGAACATGATACCTGGTAATGACTCGGGGTTATACCAGCCCTATTGTGTAAATGGAGGACCGCCATTACAAGGTCAACTAGAGAATGTGATATACCCTCTGGTATCAGCATACTTAGGTTTTTTATCTAAATTTAATTGCAAAGTATAAAGTTTCAAGACATTAAATTGATATATCTTCATATTCATGATGTGTGCTGTTTTAGAAACCAGAAATGTGTGTTTGCTTTATGGGTAATAAGTATTATGTGAAGGTTTGCAAACAGGAAACATAATTTTGACCTCTTTTAAGTTGTAAAACTGTGTAATAAAACTGTCATCTGAAGTGTCCTTGGATTATGACAATTATAGAATGATGAAGGAGGATGTAAACACAGCCATTGTGTATATCTTATGGGTTTTAAGGTAAATTATTCAGGTTTGGACGTGAGAAAGGAAAGATTATCCAACAAAATATCTTCAAACCATGTTGGAACATTATGAAATAAATTGAAGGAAATACTCATGTAGTAAATTTTTCCTGTAAACATTCCCTAATACATAATGTTGAAACTTTGTGATGATAAAAGAATTAATTTTTGTATTTATGATTGCCCAATGATGTCTGATTTTTCTGTTTGGCAAGATGGTTTTCTGTGAAACTATTATACTTTCTTTATCAAACATTCCATTAATATACAGGTATATATATATATAAAGGTCTTTAACACAAACTTCCAAAAGACAAGTTTTGAGAATCAAACACTTTAAATTGAAAGCATTCTTGTATTTCTTGTGATCCTCTGAATTAGATTAGTGTGAATCTAGATACTGAGTACTTACAAATTGAATTCTTACGTTTGATATTCTGAAAATATTATTCATATGATTAAAACATTTATCAGAGGCTGGGTAATGACAAAAATATCCCAAGTTGTAACATCCATGGTTGAGGACTTAAGACTCCTCCTCCCAGTATACTAGAGAAAGATTGTATGTCAATATGAAATGCACTATAATACAGATGCCCTGTGTAGTACACAATAGGATGTGTACTCTGACATATTGGTGCAGACCCCATCATCATCATTATAAATCAGATATTAGTTAAATTGTCTATTAACAAGTATAAGGGTGAATTACTGTAAGTAATGACACTACCAGCATGTATAAACACTTGTTTGTACTAGACAACTCATCGTATGCATCTGAGTCATAATGTCACATAGTAAACACCAATCTAGGTTTTCCTTAGGTTGTCCATTATATTTCTCTTAAACACAATTCTTTATTTTCTCTGCAACTTCCTTGTTAATCAATATTGTAGTGTTTTGTGACAACAAGAAGCAAAATATAACTTATCATTATCTGAATCAATGTAGGATGATTGACAAACACCAGAAATCTTATTTACTACAGGTATTGTAAGCGGTTATTTTGTCAATGTCTTTTGAAAACAACAGCAAAAAGAAGTATGTACAGGTGTGCTGTAATGTAGACACTGATTCATGTGCCTGGATAGAGCAAAACAGACTTATAGCGACATTTCAAGCGACAAATACATTTGTATTGTAAATAAATGAGATATTGCTCCATACTTTTGTGACGATTAGAATTAAGGATGTATGTTAGCCTTACTTATAATGACATCAGAATATGCTAACATAGTCTGACATTTCTATTATTTTTAAAAAAATCAACATTAAAATTTATGTTAAAGAAATGTTATAGATTTTGATCTTATGTTTGAAGATATTTCATCAGAACGCCATCTATTTGTTCATGGTTGCGATGTTCAGGGAAAATAACAGATCTTCATTAATTATGTTAACATGAAACTTGAAATCAGAATTCATGTAGGTGATATAAATTCAGTTGGATTAATCAAAACTTAAAACATTCTTAAAGGAACCTAAAAGGGCTTTCACTGATAATTCTTGCTGGTGGGATAGAACATGTCACAGGTTGTGCAGATATGTGCTTTATTGTAACTAAAATTACGTGTGTGTATATATATATTGATAGCTTTATCCTCTTTTCTAACTTCAATGTACCACCAAATCTCTGATGTCTCCCTGGATATATTTATTCATAATTTTTTGTAGGTATATTCATTAGTTCAAACTGACTATACAATCCTTAAACATTCATTCAAAACCTGTTATTTCCTATGATGAATATTTTTGTTTGTGTGTTTCTACATGATATTGGTTTGAAAACCCCAGGTAGCATGAATACATTGCTAACTCAAATTATTGTCTACTGACCTTAACTCTTGTTTATATACAGAGTGTAAGTGTGTGATTGATAAGTCTCCCAGTGACTCGGATCAATACTGATCGATGAAGATCAAAGGGTATTCTGACAAACCACTGTTGGTCTAATTTATAACTGTATAAAGGCTGGAAGATTACTCCATATAGAGCCTCCTTAATCTATCTGGTGTGTGGGATTTAATAATGGAGAGTTGAAGGTTTTTTTTCTATGTTTTACTAGAAATAATTAGACTTTCCTATTTTACTCTCAAATGGATATTCAGAGCTGAAATGCAAAATTTAATTAATTTACATCTGAAAAATTACATACCATGATGTTGGTAATGCAAAACTGAACTCATTTACATAAAGAAGTTGAATACCAAGGTATTCGAAATGCCAAACTATACTAAATTAGGTTAAAAATAACTATACCATTGTATTAGTAATAAACAATGCACTAATTTAGAAACACAAAAAATGTCATACCATCTTTGTTTAGCAATACAGTAATTATAAGGCTACCCATATAATTACTCTTTAGTGAAAATATAGATTAATGCTATTTTGCTGTCCTGTAACGGTTTCATCCCTCGTATATAGTTTTAAGGTTCCACTGTAACAAATTACTTAGGAATCAATATATTTGCACCCAATGTAAAGGTGTTGTCATGAGAGAAGCTACAATGTTACTGTGTTTTCATGATCAACACGACAGATAATTCACCATTGAGGTAGGGAAATGCTGGTACCATTATGATACCAGAAGCCAACTTCACACAGTAAACACATATTTAATGGCTAATTTACATTGATAATCCTAGGTGTATGTGATACCAGAATGATATCATAGAGCTGCATTGATCTGCTAAAAGACCTTCCAGGATTGTACAACAGTGTGCGTTCTTGATGTTAAGGGCATAGTTGCAATGATGATTGATCCAAATTATATAAACAGAGTTACGGTTCTTTGCGGTCAGTCTGATCCACCTCACTATTAAGACCACCTCGCTATTAAGACCACTTATGTCCAGTCCCCAAAGTGGTCTTAATAGCGAGGTTTCACTGTATATATATATATGCTACACTTGAAACACTCAAATTTTCCTGCAGTTTTGACATTAAGATTTGTAAAATTCTTTTCACCTTTGTTTTCCCACAAAATGCAATAATATATAATGTATAATGTTTCTTTGGGGCTCAAAATAATTTACCAATTTGTTTTCCTTAATTAGCACAACCTACCCAATTCAGTTGAATGTGATGCTGTTGGTAAACTGGCATTATATAACACAACATGTCTTCTGAGTGCCATGAAATCAATATTTTGTTGCATGGAGACATCCTCAGAGTCAGACTTTGTTAAATTAAAGAGATTTTGATTCACTGCAAGTGGAGCATCAGAAGGGGTCAAACTTTGAAAGGTGATGGTCACTTTAGTGGATAACTCTCTTGTCCCACTGCAAAACCACTACTGTAAGGTGAAGGTCACAGATTTCTCCTGTCATGCTATAAAACCACTGAAAGGTGAAGGTCACTGTTGGATTACTTTCCCTTCTCATAAAGCCACTGAAAGGTGAAGGTCACTGTAGGATTACTTTCCCTTCTCTCATAAAGCCACTGAAAGGTGAAGGTTGCTTGGATTGTCAAACCACTAAAATATGAAGGCTACTTTTGGATTACTCTCCTGTCAAACTCCTGTGAAGATTACTGTTCAGACATATACCTAAATTGTGGAAAGGTGAATACCACTGAAGAAGTGGCATAACTAAACACCTTGGTAGAATGGACAATTATAGATTTATTTGCTATCACTCAGGATGGACTGGTTCCTATCAATGGGTTGTTCATGTCCTTTTATCTACATTTTAAAAACATTTATCTTTAGCTATGAGGTAAAATGACAACAAAAGTCTGAAATCTGCCTATTGATTTTCATAACCAGTGTTCTACCGGGGATTGTGAAGGCTTTAATGATCACAGGAGTCTCTGAATCTGCTGATATATTGTTTTATCTAGTGTTTAACAATAGTTCCCTTGTGTACAGAAATCCTAGTTACAGACACTAGCTGATGAATAAGTAAGACAAATGTCTTTCCTGCAACATTGCTTAGCTTATAAAAGATTGATTTGTGTTGCTGCTATACTAGGGATTGTCTTCAGTTACAGTGGCTAACAAGACAAAAATCAAAACTGAAATCTATAATAGTATGCATGGTGCTTAAAAATAAATGTGGATAGTTTTAAAACATAATGTAAGGAATCCAGCTTTTATCAGAACATGGTTTAAATGATTTTGACTGCTCCCTTTAAATAATCCAGTGAAAGGGTTTTTTTTCCAATTATATTTTTGTTTTGTTATTTATTCTGCTTTCTAAATTTTCCTACATGGGTTTAATTATTGCAAAATTGATCCAGTAATATATTGGCCCACCCCTCTCCCAATGTTTTTTTCAAAGGACATGAGTTGTTCACATATCTTTTGTACTTTGATCTCTGCACTGACCAGCCACAGCTAAGGTATATCTGTATGATTGAATTGAATTGATACCAGCTCCTAATGACCAGTCATTTCCAGGTCAATGGATGGTCAGACATGTACCAGAATTGACTGGACATGCACCTGTATCTATTTAAAAGGAGACATCTTGGTCATGACTCACTCTCCTAACAGGTGTGGTCATCTTTAATTTGTAATTAAGCTTAAAGTGTTATTTCTCTTATTGTCCATAAAATATGCATAAACTTGCTTTAACTTTTGTGAATAAGGACACATTTTTCAAGCAAATTTAGTCACTATTGTAATTAAAAACTAAAAATAGATTTGCCATGTTTGTGCCCTGTAATCTAGTTATTTGTTGACATCAGCAGATGCATGGAAACAATTCAAATATTTAGTATCATTTAAAGTGATTCAATTTACTGGGTTGATGGAAAATTTAAAGTACAACTGTCCTGGTCTCATGGACGTGTTGATTGGGGTTTGTAGCTATGATAATCATTATTAATAGATCAGAAAGTGTATAATTAAAATTTACAGAAAAAACATTATGTAATGTTATTCAATGTAGCTTTTGTGCATTTGATAGATGATAATGGAAACAAAAAGTTTAGTTTTGGAATTAAGCATCAAACACAAATTTTGAATGGGAATTTGAGATTTATTAAACTGAGGAAGTTCATGCAATACTAAAAGTATAAGATATTAAGAATACAAACTTCACAGTTAAGTACAATAAGATTTGAGCTTTTGTCGAAACACACTGTTACAAAGAATAAAGAAATAAAGTTGAGAACTTGATGACATCAAGGGATAAAAATCTTGTGGTTGTGTTTTTGCTTGATCATATAATTATATGTGAACATTTTGGTACATGTGGATGTTATGTAACACAATATCTGGTATTAATAACATTCATCTACAAGGCATTGGATTATGTGGATGATTACCTTAATGTTTTGAGATGACAGTATAATTGAACCTTTCTTTTGATATAATTTCATGGTATCAGTGACCCAAAATTAAATGTCTTCAATTTTAGACATATAAAATATGTGATTTAAATCTTTAAGCATTTTTTTAGTTGCCATATTCAACTTTTTAATTTTTTCAAAAACACATTCTGCGAAATTTTGATCACCTCATGTCAGTGTTGTTCACTACATTGAGCATTTTAGATTATATCTAGGCCGCCCTTGACTGAACGAAAACTGATCACCTTGATTGACTTTTTTAGCAGACGCGTGTTAAAATAGTGGAAGAATGCACTAGATCCTGGTAGTACAAGTCGCCTGAATCTTAAAAGTCAATGAATAATTGTATCTATTTGACCAACATACTTGTAGTAATAGATTTAAAAGTTGAATGGTTTCAACTTACATACAAATATTTCTGATTTGTTTTGTAAATTTTGCTGATTTATGTTTACTTATTTTGTTACTTTTTTGCAACTTTGGAAACAAATCTACATTTCTGATAATTATGAAATCAGATTATCTTTTTTTCTTTTGAATAGTTGGTATTGTCTATCGTTTCATAGATGATCTACCTAAGTTTCCATCACAGACTTTAGTTCATCAGATATATATGATGCCATCTATAAGAAACTGGAAGAGTTACATTATCTATTTTATTTTGATCATCAAATATTGCGGACATTTACAGTAAATTCTTATTATAGACTTTAATTGTAAAATAGTTTAGGCTAGCTTTTTATTCATAATGATTCTACACCAAGGTCCTCCCAGGTATTTAATATATAAGGTTTTTCTATGAAGTTACACCTTTGAAAAAGTAGCACCTACTCTACAGAAGACACCTGTATCATACTGTCCATAAGATTTACAGAATTTTATAGTGGTAAATATATATCTACAAGAAAAAGAGAATTTAGTCAAATAGAGGTTTACATACCACATTTGTTCTGCTAATCACACCTGTCCCTATACATACAGTATCCCTCACATTTTCTCAGGCAGAGAGACAATGTGTGTGATTATAAAAATATCCGGCAATGACCATGCTTGGTAATAAGCCCACCAGTATATTATGCTGTTTAATAGGATAAAAAAAACAATGGATTTTAATGTCGTGTTATAAGTCAAACCCCTGGCTTTGATTAGTGTTGGCTGATGCAGGATTAATAAGGTAATTTACCAACACATTGTTTAAATCTTTGCCTCCTCTATACTCATTCACTAGATATTGATATAACTGAAATCCAGTTTGTTTTTATGTTTCCAAAGTTTCAAATCTAAACATTTCACTGGAAACATTTCAACCGTTTATCAAATTTATGCCTTTCATTTTTTTAAAAGCACAAAGGATGCTTGAAAATTCCATCAAAGTTGGTGTGAGTAAATTCTCCAGATCCTTGTGTCATGGAATGATCAATATAAAAATCTGAGAATTTTGTCATAACATGTTTTATATTCAAGGGAATACCAGTGCAGCTGTCATTTTCTCTCTTCTCTTTAGGCTTGATACATGTATCTTATAGTTGTAATTGTATGTCTGGGTAAGACATTTAAAAGCCTTACATACAATCTCCTCTGTACAAAGGACTTATAATGTTATCGGGAGATCTTCCATTGTAGACACAGCATTGCATATATATGAGCAGGAAACTATTCTAGAAGTATAGGATTAGTAAACATGGGAATTTAAATACTAAACATCTGAGGATTGGAGGAAATATTCTTCCATTCTGTATATATTCAATGCTTTAGTTCGTGTAGTGGACTAAACCATTGTGTGGTTAGAGGCCGGTACATATAGGTAGTTTTTGAGAAACAATATGAACAGGTGTTTGGTCCTAACAGTGTAATAAAATATCTGAATTACATTTGGTTTTGTTAGTGTTTAAATGTTGTTCACAAAATGTTTTAGACAATTTCCTGATGTTTTTCAAACCCAGTCAACCCTAACATCATAAAATGACCAATTGGGATGCATGCATCATTTAGGCGTAGGTATGTCTGTAAATATGACTTGAAAGCTACCCTTTTTACACTAGTTGTATATAGTCTTCCTGATTTATGTATCAAAACATTTATAGTCAGCACCTTAGTGGAACAATTAGTGTTGATGAACTTTGACCTTGTGACATGTATAGAGATATATGTGACCTATGACCTCAACAGTGATTACTATTATGGGAATACTATTGTAAAATGAATGGTGATTTGAATCTAGGCCTTGGAACAATGGCCTCTTTGAGTTATTGTATATCTTTATAGAAATGTTTTTAGATTAGTTGTAATATAGATCCAGTGGCATGTGAACATGGGAAAATGGAATGTAGTTTTATAGTCTTCTTGACTTGACATATATATCTCATGTTTACATTGAATTGTATCATTTTTCCTCATTGTTGAGTAACTTTATATCTAAAAAGTTGTATCAAGGGGAAAAAGGTTGTTGGAGAAATGAAATGTTTTTCTGAAATGGATATATCATGCAAGATTATTATGTGAATTTCAGAGAGATAATTTTTCTGTTTTCGTTTCAATTCGCCTTTTGATTTTAAAGCATCTCATTTTCAATCTATTTGACAGGACATACATAAGCGACAATTGTAAATATTTTTTACATTTATGATTTCTTGATATAAAGTCTCCCATAACGTATAAATTAGATCTATTCAGTTTCACTGTTTGATTCAAATGTTTACCATTTTTGATAGGAATCTATCATATCTGCAACATTATCTTAATGACGTCATAAAATTATAATTTGTAACATAACATTCGTAGCTGGTATGGATGCCATGAAAAAAATTAGCAAAAACAACATATGTGATGAGAGTAAAGTCACAGACTCCAAAGGTTTTTGCATTCATCAGTTGCCATCCTTTTGTTATGATTTCTGTGGCAATCACACAAACCATTGCAGTTCATATGTCTATGATGACCTTACCAATCTTAGAGCTATACCTGTATCTGTAGTAGTATATACTGACATGGCACTCTTGCTTGTGTCCATAGTGATCTTTGCTGACATGCTATTTTGTGAACATGTATCCATGGTGATATATACTGACATGCCTTTTTGTGTACATGTATCCATGGTGATATATGCTGACATGCCTTTTTGTGTACATGTATCCATGTTGACCTTTCCTTTCTTGTTATTGTAGATCTGTGAGCAGCACCTGTCCAATGAAGTTAACCCAGGAAACCATTATCGAGCGGTGTGTCGCGCACTTGTTGCAGAGGCCCAGGAACTTTGCTCTTTCTTGGAACAAATTTCCACTGGGAAAGAGGTGTGTATAGGAAGCAGGTTAATGCTTCATGCTGGCAAGAAACAGAAAGTCTTGTTTTTAGTTGTAGTGCCAGCATTCATTTATGGTCTTTAAAAGTAAACAGGTCTCAAAGTCTATCATAAAATTTTAAAAGAAATCCGGTATTTCAAATCCAATGGAAACTTGCCATGAAAAAAATTGATACAGAGGTGTTTCATATCCAAACAATAAGAAATTTTAGATGTAGTGATATGTCTCTCCAGATTTTATTTAAACCTGTATCCTGAAATTTTAACAATTCAAAACCATATGAATCGTGATATGACGATTATGACAATTGTTTTTTGTAGTAGGCGGAGAAGTTCGGTGTGAACATGAATACAATTGATGTAATTTATGTTTGAAATGTAATTACAAGGATAAATGTATGCAAATTAGCTTACCACATCCTACAAACAAGTTGAGGAGATGTAAGATAGAAAGTTCATATGGTCAGGCATTACTCTGAATATTATTAGGGCTAAAACAGCTGGTCCTAACTCTTATTGTGAGGAAATTGATACCTTTAACATTTACATAAAACACGTTGTTACTACATGTTAATGTTGTAGAGGGCTGGGGTGACCTAAACAAAGCAAGTGAATGGTTATGTAGAAATAAAAGGTCTCCCATGTGTAGCCCTACCCCGAAACAGGCAGATTAGAGAATCTTCTAATTCTTTCCATTCAAAATGGAGGTAGAGACTATTAGTGTATTTGATTGCCCTCACCTGAAAATGTTTTTTTAGAATACATACCAAAAAAAGCAGATAGCTGGGGTGTGGTTGTGTATTATTGCTTGGTTTCTAGAACCTAGAGCCATACCCTGAAACAGACTGATATGTAGAGAGTTTTAGGGGGGGTTGTGTATTATTGCTGGGTTTCTAGAGGCTTACCCTGAAACAGGCTTATAAGAGAATCCTTTTAGTGTACATACCTTATGGGGGAAGGGAAATCCGCTATAGATGGAAAGGTATAACTGTTTTTTTCAATAATCTGCAGGGTCTACCCTGAAAGAGGGAGGGGGTAGGGCGAGGCAGCATATGAAGGCAGCAAGATGGTAGTAGAGTACACAAACGCAGGCTGTGTTAAACACAATTTTATACAGATGAAGGATGATAAGTAGATTTTGACCTTTTTAAGATAGGGTGATACAGAACAAGAAAGATATTGGGGGTCACACATCTGATTACTCTGTAAATCAGGCTGAGACAGTATAGGTACAGCTAAAAGGTATTGGCTAAGTGTCGCCTTACCTTCACCATTCCATATAAACAAACACAAAAAAAACAGGTGGTGCCATGAGTGAAGAAGTCAATAAATTGAGTCATGTCTTCCTGTCTCTTGACTTCTGTCCAAAAGTTGTTTTGACATATAAGCTGTAAAAATTTATTGAAATTGCGTGACAACATAAAAGGATATGCAGGGATTACAGATTTGGTGCCATATACAATGAATCTACATACTTGATTAACCATGTGTGGTTATCGTTTCATTCCATGTCCTTGGAGGATGTGTGTTATGATTTGAAACGTAGAAGTTTTTTCGATATTTAATAAGTTACATTTTCTGTATAGAGCCTGCAGGCAAATGAAGATGATGGTCTCACATTGTTGGAGGATTTACAAAGGAACGACTGGGTAGGTTATTGACTGATTGCTTGTAATCATAAACCATGTGAAATATAAAGAAAATCGGATTATTTCTTTTTTATGTATTTGAATGACCTTAAATTGGCTCCAATTTGTTTGCAGCTGAGGAAAATATAAGCATTAGTATTTCATGTAAATCATACTTAAGATCCTAAATTTTCATCACACTTGTATGACCAAAACATCAGCCATCTCCTTTGACTATCAACTGTAAAGATAAGATAGATAATTTAATCCTAAAGTGATAAAGGATGGTATTAAGAAGGCCAACATATTGCTGACCAATCATTTAGAAGGTCAACACATTGCTGATCAATCATTTAGAAGGTCAGCACATTGCTGACCAATCATTGACAAGGTCAGCACATTGCTGACCAATCATTTAGAAGGTCAACACATTGCTGACCAATCATTGACAAGGTCAACAAATTGGTAACCAATCATATTTCAAAACAATTATTTAATTGTCCTTAAGTATTTAACAGTTACTTTGACAAAAAAAGCATTTGTAATTTCAAACAGTGGAGGACAGATTGTTTGATCTGAGATATCTACATAATCCCATTAAACTATTGTCTTGATGTGTTTTTGTTTTTATTTTTATAATTGATCCATGTAATATTGCTGTCTGACATTAACTATCTTTAACTTGACCTTCTTGTGCTTTATTAAGGCGAGGCTATGGGTACAGATAATGAAGCAACTACGCCACGGGGTGAGGTTAAAAAGTGTGCAACACACTAACCTTACCCCAAGAGAATATGAACTGACGCCATTCGAGGTTTTACTCGAGGACATACGTACAAGGAGATACAACCTCCGAAAGACTCTGGTAGGTATTCTAAATGTTCCCTTACTGTACAATGGTTATAACTTTCTTCTTGTCAGTAAAATTAACATGTTATTCTTACTTGTCCCTTCAGTAGTTCTCAACAAGTGATGGTACAAAATACTTTGAGTCATTTTTAATTATACCATACTGTAAACCCAGCATTCTGACACGTTTCTTCAATATAGAGGCTTAGGTCAACGAAATAGAGCATTGATTAGTTTTGCTACTGAACAGCATTTGATATGGGTGGGCTTATTACTGAGCGAGGGTTTATTATCTGTATTATGTAAACTCTTAGGCTGCAGAAAAAATTATGAACTTTTTGAAAAAATGTAAAGCAAAGTGGAAGTCTGTTTTTTAATCCTGTTCGAAAGAAGTTTACCTGGTATACCAATAGTTTTTAGGAAAATCTTTTGGTGTTGCGACATCAATACATAGTGGCCCTTTTCCTACTACTTACACTAATTGACCTGTGCTTGTGGTGTAATACAAGCCCTATATGTGATTTTATATCCTATGTAATACACCTGAATTACAGAAAAGCTGATATCTTGTTAGAAAAGTTAAATGTTGTAACTTATAAACCTTCAGATGTCTTAAATAAGTTTCATTAGAGAATTACCATTGTAACTTGGATGTTTTATTGGACTTTCTGCCCTTTATACAGAAGTTGTTGATAGGTAAAGTGACAGTTAGAGGGATATTACATTGTAAACATCCTTTAATGCCGAAGAGATTTCGCCTAATTGCTGTCGAGCTTCCCAACCTAGACCGGAGCTATTAGATTGTCTGTATTAGGTCATGTAATGGGCTTCTAGTATTGTTAACTTACTGTTGAGATAATTCAAAGAAAAGTCTAAAACTGTGTTTCCTGTAATACATGGACAGTTGACAGATAACACTGAAGTGGTTGCATGATTTGGTTTGAATGTCATGGGTTTTCTGCTTGTGATAAAAAAAAATCATTTTTGAATGATTCCATTTGATTCTAACCAAATGAGAAATTTTTAAATGTGAATGCAATCTTTTCTGGTTTTGTTGCATGAGATTGAAGATTTCCTCTTTCTAATGCATTTGAAAATGACTAATCCCTTGTGATGTGTTGACGATGAGGAAATGTTATTGATAGTCTTTCAAAAATGTTTAAGTACAACATGACTCTCAGATATTTCATATTTGTTAACCTATGTAAAAATATCTCTTAGCTATTAGTCCAGAGGGAAAATCATGTAAACTTTTTTCTACGCCTATACCTTTAAGAGCAGTTGCCCTGGTCTTTTTACACCAATTTGGACAAATGTTGGAGAGTAAATGGCAAAATTTAAGAATTAATTGCATGAAGGTGATATAATTGGTTAATCTTAGCAACCTTAAAAATTCCTTGCAGAAAGGCCTGGTAGCTGACATCTGTTTTGAAACAAGGAACTAGATGTGCTAAAGGCTATTAATGTTTGAACCTAGAAAATTTGGTATCCAAATTTATTCAAATTAACCAAACTTTCACACCTATGCAACTGTACAGACATTATTTTAACAAGATTTTCTGTTATCAGGAATGACTGCATGTTTGGCTGATGCTGTTTTATATCTGTGTGTGTTTACCTGGCTATCTTGACCTTCATTTACAGGTAAATGGTGACATTCCACCTAAGGTGAAAAGAGATGCGCATGCTGTGATTCTTGAATTCATTCGATCTCGCCCCCCTCTACATTCCGTAAGTCTTTGTTTACTGTGCACATTCATGCAGGTGTATGCATTTTTGCACACAAACACAAAATTTATTCTTTAAAACCAGATTTTAAATTTCAGAGATCAAACAAAATACCCTGATTGATTATGACACAACTTACAAACACACATCTCAGTTGATTTAGAAACGCTTTTGTAATTCTCTCCAAATTATCAGGAAGTAATACTTCTGATATATCAAAAATGATTTGGATGAGTGAATCTGAGTTAGAAATTCCATGAATTAGTATTAATGAGCAGAGGTGAATTAATATCTATATATACAGTGTAGAACGTCTTAAAATTCAAAAGCATTGCTACTTTGAGGCTGCTTTGAATGTGTATAATGAGTCTGTCCTGTTTCAATGACCTGTAGTTATAACATTCAATTCAAAGTGTCTAAGTGGTTGGTTTCCTCATATGCCTGAGATTACAACAGAGCATGTCTTGTTTGATTTTCATGGTTTTGGGTCATTTTCTTGATTTGCCTATTAAGAAAATTCATGTTGTTTGTACATTTAGATGGGTTTGCATCAGTAAAGTCATTATTTTTTTTCCATAAAGTTTTACAAAATCAATAATTTTCTGGGATGGAAGATGCAGAGTAAATTCATCCAAGTAAAATTTGAATGATAAAATGTAGAAAAGTTTGATGAATCCGATTTTAGGTTTCTGAGAGTGGAGTTAAAGTGATCAGCTCATTGTTTTTAGAAAGCAATGTATATGTGTATATGTCATTGAAGAGTAAGGAAATGATGGCTGTCACCTATACCATTGTGTACAGTGTAAATGTCAGTCAGTAGGTCAGCCTAATTAAAGTGTCAAATCTGATGAATTGTTCAACTTCTTCTTGGAAACATTTTTATTCTGCATTAAACCCTGGGGGCAAACACATAATAATCCTAAAGATGATAATAATTAACTCAAAGCAAGGGGTGGGCTTATTTCTGGGTGCTGATATAGCATTTGGATTGTTGTTTTTCCAAGGGAAAAAAATGGTGGGCTAATCAACAGACATCGATCTCAAAATATTCAAAATGTCCATGAATATTGTAGCTATATATATCAGATGTCAAAAGTGTCATTACCTGTCTACATTTTTAGAAAGTTGCATTCTGGAATGCAGGATATGTGAATCCCTGTATTCTCTTGTCATGTTTTATGAAACTGAATAGCTTATGCATAGCTAGACTGTCAAGTACTTTTAAAAAGAAACATTTTCTGATAGACATGAATCTTTTTGAAGGGGAAATATTATTCACATTTTAAAAAGGATAGATTCTTGTTATCTGGTGGTTGGAAATCTTCCGTATTCATGAACTACTGGGGAAGAAAGGTGACATTTCAAAATGTTAATAAAAAACCCATCAAAATAGAATCAGAAATAATTATCTACTAGGTAGGAATAATTGTTTGGGGGGATATCTGTTGCAAACTTCCTTCCTGAAGTAGAATAGGGTGAGATGAAAGGGCTTCTCACTGGAGGGTGAAAACTAGTGTTACATACCAATAAGTAGGGGGCAGGATGTAATCAACCAATAAAAACCAGGTAATGGGCGGATTGTGATGTCTCACTGTACTAACTGGTTTCGTATGAGGTTGTCAAAAGGTTATAGGTCCTTGTAACAATGTTCAGGTAATCATGGATGTAGTCATATAACGTTCGGGGTGATGTATGTCCCTATGATGTTAACGTCCACTGGACAAGCTCAGGTGTGTCATAAAACGCAGCCCCAATATCCTCTTCTGGTCAGCACGGCAGGTGTTTTACTATTTAGGTTTAATTGAAAGACAGCTTAAAAAACTTTTATCAAACAACCTAATTGCCATAAATAGAAAATATGGTTATCTCATATGTAAATATGAAAGTATTTGTCAATTGAAAATTTACTCTCAATTGTAGACAGAGGATATTAGCCTGTTGGTGCCTTTTGATAGCAGATTTGGAAATAAAATGGAATTAAGGACAAGCAAATATGTGTCAAATGCTTCATTTTGAGCTAAAGTCTATGCATCTTGAATAACGTCATGTATTGCCTGTCTTTTGATCAACATTTTTCATTGTTATTGCTGTATATGTTGTGCTGGTTGGTGTGAGATGCATTGTGCCTACCTACTGTATGTTCGAGTGGTCAGTTTGGGACAGCCAAGGACAGGGAAAGATTATCACATATTATTGTTACAGCTTGGGGTACTTAGTAAAATCCTGTTAAACTGTCACTGACCACCATTGTGATAAGGGCCCTGTGGCCGCAGGTTGTTGTCACAATGACAGATAGAATCTCTTGACCAGTGGTCAGTCTAGTGATAAATGTCAGTAGATTTGTAAAAAGATATACATTTTGTTTATTTGCAGACAAAATATAAAGAAAATATCTTGTTTAACTTCAAAACTTTTTAATTATATGATTATTATATAGATAGTTAAAAATCTGATAATTTCTGGGTTTCCAGGCTGGTCTAGCTATCATATGTAAAGGACATCTACCACACCTAAGCCAGTTAGTTCTCTTGCTTTCTGTGAAGCCAGCTTAGGACAATACACGATAAGACTAAAAGTTCACACTAAATTTTTTCAATAACATTTGTTTACTGGAAATTTGAATGTAGGGACGAAGGCATGGTGTTAGTAATTCTCAGGTCAACAACACAACATCTTTAGGGCAGTATTTTGTGCGTTAAGTGAGAAGTATTGTCAAGATTTTGTCAAATAATTTCTTGATGAAATATATTTATCTCATCATATGTCAGATAAAGTGAATAACCATGTTACTTAATGTTTTTGTAAAAGTTATGAATAAATCAATTTTTACAAGTTGTAAAACGTTGTGCTATGTTAGTAAAGCAGATCTTAAGGAATGTTGAATATATGCCAGGAGTTGTTCCTATCCTTAACACAGGTGAACAAGGGTTGATTAACTACACTGTGGGAACATTCTATCTTCGGCAAATACATGTATAGACAACCATTCAAGGGGCAATCGCTTCAAATCAAATCCTGATTTCCAGGAGTTAGGAGGCGTTGTTGTAAACAATACTATGAGATCATTGTAGTTTAATACTGAAAATTATTGAGGAAAAACGTCAAATGAAAATGATTCTTAGGTACTAGAATTCTCTCATTGATATTTAATTAGATCTAAGAGGTTATCAAAGTACAGGAAATATTTATCAAAACTCTGCCGATTATGAGACAAGTTTAACACTAAGGAGAGGTATTATTTGGTGCAGAGGGTAACTCAGAGGTTTAAAGGTTAAATGACCCCCTCCCCATGGTCAGAAAAAAACCATGTACATGTAGAAATAAAAAGAAAGAAACAAAAACTATCTTTCATTACCACTTCACCTGCTCGGAGGCTCTTCAGGTTATGTATACGTATATACCCTTTTAACTCAACATCGAAGGTTAGGAAATATTTCTTCCTGCTTGTTTCAGAACTAGAAAAAAAACTTCCTTCTACTTCATTATGCACATTCTTGACAAAGACATATTCTAAACACATTCTGCATAAATAATTACAACAAGCACATTCTTTGTATCTGTTATATTTGGACCAAAAATGTTCAGAGTGTTAATAAGGAGAGTGAAATGCTCAATGTTTTGTTATTTCTGGCATTGGTACAGCGTCATTTCGCTTTTAAGGAACTTCAGAATAACTTTTTAAGTGTTAATAACCAACAATGTGTACAACCCAGACTTCTGACACAGGAAAGTTGTAAGTTTTCCAGAAGCTGTTAAGCTTACAAGGTTCATACAGTGGAATTAATAAATGCTTTGTATGCAAATGTAAATCTAGCATAAATGTCTAGGTGGGATTTTACACATGTAACCCCAATATAAAGTCAAGCATTAATGTCTAGGTATGGTTTTCCATATGTTTGACCTCACAAGACCAATGTGAAATGACTGGACACCAAATGTGGTTAATAGTCTGGACATTGGACACCAAAGGTGGTCAGTAGTTTGTAGGATATACATTCCTGTTGCCAACTTGTGGAGCCCCATTGGTGTCTGTCCAACACTAGTCAGTAAGCTGGAATTAATATCGGCAGGTAAATATTGGACCTTGTTTACATGGCTGGTACACACAGGTGTAAGTATAGATAGACAAACTCCTCTAGGGATTAGCTTATCTTATAGGGGGCTGACTTGCCCAGGCCTTTACCAGCATTCTCTGATCTCCTGTCGGGAAGGTGACAAACTAGTCTCAGGTTTCTGATACACTGTCCAGGATTATTTGGAGTGGATTATCTGCCCTTTAGGTTTTTTTACTCCTATTACATGAGTATGTTTGTTTTCCCCTTTTCATATTCAAATAGAGCCAAACACAAAATCACAACAAAAAGGTTTTGATGCTTTTGAGTCAGTATTGTCTGTTAAATCAATGAATTATAAACAACTGAGAACCACCCCAGCCCCCCCACCCCTCTCCACCCCTCAAAAGTTTTGTGCATTAGATACATTCCAGTAGGGTCTCTTTACCTATTTTTTTTTTTTTAAATTAAGTGCGAAATCCACTCATTATTGTTCGACTTCATTTATACATCCAGAAAAACGTAACCCTCCGAATATGTATTAGACAATATACTGCAGTGCCAGTTGCTTCCATTAAGAGGATATTTTTGCTATAACATGGTACAATAAAGTGATCTGGAAAATGGAGTCTGATCATGAAGTTTTCAATTTGTTGAACCATAATTCCATCATTTTAAAAGAAAATCACCAAAATTTTACCCATGAATATTACCGGCTATATGGCATTTAGATATTGATTGTGCTGTTGACTTCCCAGGCATAGGCTTACTGCATAACAAATACATTGCGCTACAAATGACAACAAATTGAAAAAAAATAATGTTTTGGATCTCCCTTTGACAATATGGATAGTAATTAGTCATTACACTTTCAGATTAAGGTGTGTCCATTTGGTCAAGTACTGCTCAACCTATTGATACATAACAATGGCCTTGGTGACTTCTAAGGTCAGTCATTTTGTAGGATATATTGAAATGGAAGATTACCGTAAAAACCCTAAGTAAATATTGACCAAAGTGAAGCATTAGCAGTTTACTAGTGTGTACTTCATTGGGGATCAATAGACAATATGATGGTCTCTTATTTAGTGTTGACCTCTCTAGGTATTCCCTCTGTTTGTACATTTGACCGATCTATATTCTTTGATGAATTGGTGAAAACATATTCTACAAAATGAAATAGAGGTTTTGTTTGAACAATTCAAAAATGAAAGGCAGGTAATCGAGAAATTGAAGTTGTGGAGAACTAGTGTTCTATTGACAGCTTGTTTCAGAACTTTTCACAAAGTTGTATATAATATTTCCTAGGTAAATACTCCAGGACTGAAGAACTCTGACAATTCTGTTGAAGCTAAGTGTCTGTTGATTTAGATTAATCACCAGTAGGTATAACATACAAGGTTTACATTGATAAATCAACATAGGTCTGTATATACCAGGTGTAATGCCTTTACGGTCTGTTAGTCTATACTTTGATGCAGGGATCCACCTGTTTGTGATAAAAGAGCTGGTATCTAAATTACACAACAGGATTTCCTAACAAATTATACACTTGATAAATGAATAGGCAATCTTAGATAAGTCTTGGCTTATTAGTGATTTCTTGTAAATTTCTAGAACTGTAACTGACAAAAATGATTCCAAACAATACCGAGTTCATCTGAGATCACCAAAATCATAAAAAAGGTGAAATAATGTATGCAGGGTTTCCAAATGTGTAACATCAACCTACAAAGTGATAAAAGAAGAAGTCTTCAATATCTATCCAACAATAAGCCAAGGGTTTAACACATAACCACTGACTTGAAGTTAGAGGGTGCACTTAGTACAGGACAATGGAATGGTGGGCATTTCTAATGAAACTGCAATCGATGTGAAAGGGCTTATTACCAGACAATTTTACTTATTACCAAGTATGGCCTTATTACTTGATGAATACTGTGAGCTGGTAAAACCTGATAATAAGACTTACTGATGTGATATTTTCTTAACTATTTACAAAAATCAACAGACAGACTTACTGGTCAATTGATGACATACTTGGATCAAAAACCTGTTTTGAAAAAAAAGGAGAAGATAATTGGAATAATTTAGCTATTATAGTGGTAGTAAATTGACATCATTGTAAAAAGGTCCATTACTAACCAGGTTGTGGTTGGGACATGGTTCATTTTACTCGGAACACAGTCACTGTTACAATAACATGGCTTTATTTACTGTGACAGGATGTTATTAGATGACTTTGAGTTTTATCAATACTGAACATTTAGACCTTCCACCCTAGTGATGTAGGCATGCTGAAATATCATATCCTGTTAATTCAGGCTTCTTGGTTAAAAAATTCACTATCAGGTGATAAGGCAGTGCTGTGGTAACACTTACCTTTCATCAAGGAGACCAGGATTTTATTCCTTGTTTGAAGTTGGAAAAATCACAAGGGTCACCTGCATGATCATGTGGGTTTTCCCCCCTGGGTAATCCATTTCCTCCTACAGTAAGACCCCACTCCTACTTCTACTGATGGTAGCTTGTTAATCCAACTTTAAAGCCCAGTTTCACATTTTATTTAAAGTAAGATGAGCTTAAGATTCATTATTACAATATTCTGTAAGGTGTCAAGCTTTCAGTAGAATATTAAAAAGGTATTGAATATTACAGTGTATAATACTACATTTATCCAACATATCTTTCTGGTAGTGTATTCAACCAATGCTCTTTCATTGTCCTGTAATAAGCCCACCCCATGACTTTGAATCAGATATAATTTGTTGCTCCCCTCCCCCCAGTCTGTTGTTTTTGGTGAAATACAGTATATGTTAACAGCCAACTGACCTAAATCTCGATATGGTTGACTGTGGTATTCTCCAAGTAGAAAATATAATGTATGTACTTTTAAGATTAAGGCCTATACGAATAGGAATGTCCCTTAATCATTAATGGTTAACTATGCACTTAATGATCCCAGATATAGCTCCAAGAATAACAATGGCCTGGCTCATTGTAACACACTCAGGTTCAGAAACAGCACTGCCTATCTGAGTTACATGTTGGATAACTAATTGAGGGTGACCTAATTAATGAGCCTTGTCAGTCATATATAATTGAGGCAGAAGTTTACATAGACCAGAAGATCCAGTATTACACTGTATATTTTGGTTAATAATTTCCTTCTGTTAGAATCAGGAAAGTTCCAGCAAACTATTTATAACAGATTTTTGGTAAATTCTTATTCCATTAAATACACTATAATTGCACTAGTACATGTTACTAACAGGAATTCACATTGAGATATAATAATGAGTTCTATTTGTGAAACAGATAGCTTGCATTAATTTTGTGGTAATTTAGAGCAATAGAATCAAATAAGAGATGGAGAATGAAACAATCCACATCTAATTCAAAATGTTTTTAACCTAGTGTGAAAGGAAAGGGCCTGATACTCTTGTTTTTCTGGGGAAAGGGAGATAACTCTTAAATGAAAAGCAACATTTCTGGTAGAGGGATAGGCCCATAATTAGGTTTGGAACGTTATTGATTAAATAGCATGGAAATAGATAGCACCTCATTCCTACTAAAATGTGGGGAGATTTCCTATTTCCCAAAAAAAAGTTATGTTGAACAGTCTGGAACAGTAATCTTGCTGACAAGACAAGAATCAGGGTCGTAAAGTTACTATAGATTTCTGCCATATATGGAACAGTAATAAGCCGTAGTGCCGGGAATTTACGTAACAGACTCATTAATTTCTTTCCATGTTTGGTTTCCAGGGAAATCACACATTTTGCACAAGAGGGTATTTAGAATTTCATTTACTCAGTGTATCTGTCATACTTTTCAGCACTTGGTTCATTATATAGTATAGACAATGCTTTATGTAATGGTATACAGAGCTGGAGGCTAATGTTTGATGGAGAAAATCAGCTCAATTATCTCTAGAATTAGCTGTAATGGTCTGTAGGAGGTTAACACTTTAAATTATTCAATCTCAGGGTGTGAGTAGTTGAGGCTGCAGCTGCTGAGCCAGATATTTAACCCCAGACAGGTTTACATCATCCTGGACTGCTGATTCCAGCATTACATAGAATGACCATGCACTAGCATCTCGCCCATCTGTTGTCTGTTGCCTGAAGTAAATACCTGTGGACCAGATAGTGAAGATGTTCTAATCCACAGCACTAATGTTGCTAATATAAATCTCTCTCAGGTCCAGCTATTGAAGAAATCATCCTTTGGAAGACCTTGATATTCAGTTCAATTTTTTTTACTTTTTGGTTTACCTGGCTCCTGTAATTGTGTAGTCCTGTGTTTTTGAGGAAGTAGGGATCATTGAGGGATATGACAACATATCAGGATATCAGTGTAGAAGAAGATACCATCAACTCTGTACATGTTACATTTCCCCATGTGGTGATATGAAGCAGTCGGTGAGAATATTCTGGGATTTATGTGCTATTTATGTGTTTGGTACTGAAGCTGACCTTTGGAACATTTCACCTTTGGCCAGGACTGTGGTGAATCTTGATCTGTGAATAATTGTAAATAATTCTTATTTAAGTAGTATTTCTAAATGATTGACCAAAATCAACTTTGGCTTTAGGACAAGTTGAAGCTAAGAACATTAACCTTATGCAACTATACTGTGAGTAAGAACTTGTAGCTTCAGGCAGTCATATTAGCTGAGACTTTGATTGTCATCTTTGACCTGTGGAACTCTGTTAAGTTTTTCCTTCAAAAGAACTGCAAAACCCAAGTTGAAGCTGCTGTATATGATTCAGTCAAGAGTAGGAATTTCATCTTTGACTAGGACCATTTTGAAACTTTGTGCTGTATCAGCATGTTTTAGCAGAGAGTGACAGTCAGTAGTCAGTCCTTGGAAATAAAGAGAGAAAAAAAATGGAAACTACATTAAAAGCCCTTGTGTGTATATCATGTTCTAAGTGAGTCTCAGAATATTAAATTTGGCCAGGAATAGCAGTTTTGAAGCCTTTCTTCAGTGTGAAAAGAAAGAAGTTAGGAGATAATAAGGAATAGAATCTGTGGATTGGATGAGGATTTCTATGTATGAATTACAGAAGTGATGTAGCAACCTTAGAGAGGACGTGTGGCTCCCACTAACCCAACCCCTCCCCCTTCCCATTTCTCATCAGACTCACTGACAGCTCAGACATATTTTTTCTCCCTCGCTCCATTGTTTATAGCACTTAAGTGCTGGTCGGTGCAGTATCCCTGCTGTGCTGGCCAGAAGCAGACAAGGTGATGATGATTGGCTGTGATGTGTAGGGGTCGGAGGTCACTAAAATAGACCCCCTGAACCTGGAACTACAACACTGTGAGGAAATACTTTGTATGGCAATTCATTGTTTTTAGCACATACAAAAAAAAAAAAAGTTGCAGATCTGCTTGTTGACTGGATTAGATGTTGAATTAATCAAAAGTAGATGAATTCAGAATTTTTTATTAGGATCATTAATTATTTGATTAATTTGGTTTATTTAATCAGTATGCATTTTTTTGAAGATTATGTCTCAATTTGTATAAGAAAACCACATAAAGTTGTGAAGTAGGTTGAAAAACAATGATAAGAAATGCTGTGAAAGCATGACATTGTGTTCTGAGCAATATTACTCTATAGTTGGCTGTTTAAAGTGGGCGTAATGCATTGTCAAGTGACATTTGAAATTTTCGAAGCAGTTGTGAAGTATTTTTTAAAAAGAGCAAAATGAAGAACACATGTACATGTCTGAACTGGAGTTATATCAGAGGCCAGATTCCCTTGGCGGACACACCCATATGGTTCAACACGCATGCATAAGGCTTTCCTCGAACATCTGGGCCTGGCGTGTTTATAACAATCCAGACACTTCTTTATATAAAAGACTATTGAATTATACTGAAATTTATATTGTAATAATATTATATTGTATAACCATTTACAAGTGTTTGGAGATTCCAGAGGGAAGTTAATAATAAGAAGATTTTTTTTGTGAGACCTCTCTCAATTCTGCTTAGGATTTAGCACATGGAACATGGAAAGAAGTGTTGTACATCACCCTACTGAAAAAGACATTCATTGATTTGAAGATAAAGAACAGTTTTGGATAATTTGGACATGGTTGGGCATAGCAGCTGACATTTTGTTTATTGAATAACATCTGGCAGACTTCTGTTATATTATTATTTGAAGTGTGAGAAGTGTCTATTTTGGATAAGTTCATGATAATTAATATGTGGAAATAGGTTAGGGAGATGTGAGTTCTGTAAGAAGTGACGAAGACTTCTGATATTCTAGTGTATTTGGTAATTTGTTTGATTTTGAAAATCGGATTACAATGTTGTGTCAACGTCCACTCAGTTTGACTGGTCTTGGTCAGCTACGAGAGGAGATGGACACAGATGCTCTACTTAAAGAGGTTAGTATTTTACATCACTTTGGTGAGTCTATCTATAGTATACTGATATATAACTAGTTTGTCAGATGATTTCAAAACAAATAGAAGATGTAGAGCACTATCTACATTCTCCCTCTCTGTAAATATGGACCACTGGTGAACCATATACATCCTAAACATCCATACTATTACTGCTTATGAATTCCATGTTGTTAATTCATGAACTATCAGATATTCTTACTTTCAAAACATGTACCTAAATCATTGTCATTCTTTAGGTTTTACTGTCTGATTCAGTTAGGGAAAATGTGTATCCTCATTCCTTGTATAATTGAAGTACATATCTTACTGTCTCTCTGCTCTCATTTAGTGAAGTGTTGGTTTGAACCTTAGATTCTCGGTCCAATTTGATATGGCAGTCGATTATCTTCAAGCAGATCGATGCCTTTATAAGTGTAATTTGCACTTTTTGTTTTCTTTGTCAATATGAATTTAGATACATGATTGAAAATAAGCAACAACAATCTCCATGTTTGTATATAGATAACTGAAGAAAAAGAATTTCAGATGAAAGAGATAATAATAATAAGAGTTAAAATAATTGATATGAGCTTATTCAATTTTAAAGGTAAGAGAGAAAGTGCATTTGATGCCAAATGGTCTTGGCAAAACGATAACCCAGACAAGAAATAGAGGTACTTAATGCTGTAAGGTGCAGTAATGTAATCTGTTCCACATGACGTACCAGCTGTAATTTGAGTTACTGATACCGTTTCATATATTACTAAGGGAAAGGAAAGTGAGAGTTGTTGTGTTTTTCATATATGATAATGTGAAAAGAACTCACGTCTTTCAGTCTGTTAGTCCATCAACATATCATTTTGACCAGGACATATGTTGTATAACTTAGTGTCACATTCAAGTCTGACATATTTATCTGGTAATAAGCCTGGCAATGAAAATTGAAATAAATACTTCTTCCTCCCAGTGTTTAATATCTTGAAATATATCAAATATGTATTTCAGCTTCATTATCATACTTTGTTCCTATGGGAAAAATTGGTGAGAGTTCAACAGCAATGGAAATTTTGTGACTTTTTATTATGTCCTGTGATAAGCCCGCCTCTTTGCATTGAGTCAAATGTACTGTGCTGCCCTGTTGGACCATTTACAAGATAAATAAGGTAAAATGTACTCTAGTTGGGATTTGTATTATATGTTATACAGAGTTGTTGTCCTTTGTGTAACTTTCATTACTGAAGCATGACCTCAGATGCAGCACCTATACTATCAGTATTTTACCGTGTTTTGTTGGGTTATATATTTGTGAGATTAGAGTGGGAGATGATGGAGATATACTGCTGGAATGGTCAGCAGATTGGTCAAAAAACCACTCACTGTCTGTGTGTGGGATCTTATGTAGATGCTTAATATAGGTAATAAGTCACATGTGTTTGTACTGATATTTGAAGAGTTCTGCCAGGAAGTCTTACACCGACTACTATGGGGAGATACCGATGCTGTGTTTATAAGACTAAGATATTTTTCTTCCACCGTTGTTTATCTTTTAGAATCATTCACCTACACTTAAACACCTCGTTATACTGAACATGATCGGTGGTACAGATA
The DNA here is from genome assembly GCF_031769215.1 of Ylistrum balloti. Taxonomy (NCBI): domain Eukaryota; kingdom Metazoa; phylum Mollusca; class Bivalvia; order Pectinida; family Pectinidae; genus Ylistrum; species Ylistrum balloti. The sequence continues at coordinate 118,223 of NW_026782927.1, read as the reverse complement.
TAGAGCAGTTACAGAAATACTCAAATATACTGGGAAACCAGACTTTTAGGACAGGTGTATTTTTCTCAAATCTGAAACCATCAAGTTTAGAACAAAAAAAAAATCATAAATAGGCGAAAAACATGCGAACAATTAAAAGAATGATATTCTTATGCGGAGATGAAGCTTGTTAAAACACTCGATGTAAACCAGAGCTGCCTTAACTGTTATATTAGGTTTCAGTATACAATTGCTACCTACAGGCAAATTCTGTCTTCAGCTGTTTAAACGGATGTGCTTATCTACAGCTGGGCAATAAAACATGACTTTGAACTTGTGAAAACTGATGTTCATTCTATTAAAGGAGAAATATACATGCAGGTTTTTTCCACATCTCAGAATGTTCTCACTGTGTTAAATGTACTTAGGGGATTGCTGGTGTGATTATTAGACTAAATTTACTGTAGATATTCAAGTATTTCTGGACATTTCCCATCGTATGGTATATTGTCTATCAATCTGGAACAATTCAAGGTTAATAATAGCTATAATCTGTATATTATAATACTGTAAAGACAGTTGGTGGAATATTTTAGATGTTAAGGTAACCCATGTCTTAAGTCTAAATGTTTTACATGTATAAAACATTTAATAATGCTTGCCACAAGGACAAAACTTGTAATGTGATTGTACATGCATTACATGGGTTGATGGCACTGTCTGTGATATTGATTTCTAGAATTATTATGGTACAATGTAACATTAAGTAGCACTCAGAAGAGTGAGGGATGGGGTGCGAATGTACTTGTTAATATTAGGAGAGGAAAACTAGGCAGGATATAGGGCCAATGTACATTGCAACATTAATGTACCGTGTCAAAATCATACTGGTTTAACATAGGTCAGCAAGTTCTCAGAGTTCATCTGAAACTGCTGAGTTGTTGGTACATTTAAGGTCCTGAAGGTCCACCAGTTTGGTACATGTGCAGTTTTGTAAAACAATATGTCAGGGAGCTAATGTTTTTAGCAGATTGCAACTCCTTGGCTCTGAACAGTCATCATTGAATATAAACAAGTTATCAGTACATAGTCATTTAATTCAATTACTGAGGTAGTTGTTTTGATTGCTGTTGTTTTAGCATTGTAAAATATGTTTGCTATATTTATTTTGCTGTATTAGAATACTCATAAAGAGTTTGCTGTCAAAGTTTAATTTTCAAAAATATTAAGAGAAGAGGCAGGGAGGGAGGGGGGAGAAGAAATTCAGCCTAAGTTGGCAAGTACTTGATTGATATCCTGTCTGTTATTCATTTACTTTACCTGTACAGTTCTGTAGTAAGAGACCAGCATGTAAATATTTAAAGCAAAGACTTGTAACAACCAATTGTCTGTCTACTCACAAAACCCAGGGACGTAATGGCTCAAGTGTTACAACATTGAAAAATTTCTTTCAATAAAGAGTTTTAAGAATGATGGCTACTATTTTTGGATCAGTTCTAATTTCCTCACGATCTAAGGAGTCACTAAGTGAGTTAGTTTACAAACCATATGTCAAGTAATTCAATAAATGAATTTCTTTCAAGGTGTCTGTGAGAACGTATTTAAGGAGTCATTTACCACAGGAGTATGTTTATCTGATGTATGTAGCAATGCTCAAAGTCATAATTTCTCCTATTGATCCTGCTCAGGGTCATGCACCCAGTAAAAACATGCAACCTGTCATATATACATGGGAATATCTGTCTTATGGAATCATTTCATAAAATATGCAGATTTTTAGTCATGATTTGAACTTCAGTGGAATTCCTTCCTGGTTATATCATTTTGGAGATTTCTGAAACGGAAATTTCATGTTTTAATTTCAGAATGTGTAACATTACCCAGATGGCTTTTGTAAAACCATTACGTATACTGCAGATTCAGCCTCAAGTCACCATTCTATATGTAAAATTTAAGACAGAGAATTTCAATCAACATTTCAGTCTGTTTAGATATACAGATTTCCATAGAAATCATACAGTCATAAGATAAGATTGTGAAAGGTGCATATACTGCAGATTCTGCCTCGAATCACAATTCTGTATGTACAGTGAAACCTTGCTATTAAGACCACTTTGGGGACTACACAAAAGTGGTCTTAATAGCGAGGTGGTCTTATAGTGAGGTGTACCAGATTGACTGCAAAGAACCGTAACTCTGCTTGAAATAATAAATTGTAATTGTCTATTTCTAAGACAAATTTGAATAATTTTGATCTGTTTGGATATACAGAATTTCATAGAAATCTTATTGGCAAATAATGGGATTTTAAAAGGTAAAGGTCACTTGAGGCAAAAAATGAAAAAGAAAATAAAATTCATGTAGCAAGAGTGTATTCAAATGCAGAAACTGTCTACCAAAGTTATCCTGTTATAAACCCTGGTGTCAATAATGTCTGAAGCTGACTGACATTCCAGGTGGGGCAGATACAGCATTGTTGGCATTAAAGTCAAGACTAGTATGAGAGAAAGTCAAAATACACAGATGGTCTCATTACACAAGTTGCCATAGTATTTTTCAGCAACATTATATGCATGTGGCAATCAAAACTGTTCATACACAGGAAAATTATGGGATAGTCCAAGTGGTAGTTTATGGAAGGGCCCAAGTGGTAATTATGGAAAAGACCAAGTGATTATTTATGAAATGGTCGTAATGATAATTAATGGAGGGGTGCAGGTGGTAATTTATGGAAGGTTCCAATTGGTGATTGTTATAGGGGTCCAAGAGATAATTAATGGAGGGATCCAAGTGGTAGTTTATGAATTGGTCAAAGGAGGAATCCAAGTGGTAATTAATGGAGGTGTCCTAGTGGTAATTTATGGAAGGTTCCAAATGGTAGTTGATGGAGAGTTCCAAGTGGTAATTTATGGAAGGTTCCAAATGGTAGTTGATGGAGGGGTCCAAGTGGTAGTTTATGGAGGGGTCTAAGTGGTAGTTGATGGAGGGGTTCAAGTGGTAGTTTATGGAGGGGTCTAAGTGGTAGTTTATGGAGGGGTCTAAGTGGTAGTTGATGGAGAGATCCAAGTGGTAAGACATGGAAAGTTCTTTGTGGAAATTTGGAGAGGTCTTTATAATAGTTCATGGAGGGGTCTTTGTGGTTTCCTTCTACTGTCTCTGTAAGCAGAGTGCAACATGATGAAATGTAGACTTGTGTTTATCTACAGAATTCTGTATCATTAACATTCATAACCATGTGTGAGTCACTCCTTGTATTTACGGGGCAGCTGTTCATACATATAAAACTGGTAGAGTTTGAATGTCAGGCCCTAATTAGCTAATGTAATTAATGTAAGGGTACTAAATCAGCCGCTACCGATTGTCACGCTGGAGTGTAGATATCCATTGTATAAGTCTGATTGTCAGGGCGACTGTTGATTTGTGAATAAAAACTGTGGATTTCTGCCACAGAATCAGTTTTGTTAGTTTGAATGGGTGGTGCTGATTTATACCAGGTATATGTGACTAGCTTTCCATTATCTCAGTTCTCTTGTTCACCAGCAGAATGATACCAGCTAATCTTTGTTGTGTTCTACAGATAGATTTCTGTAAGTGTTTCCAAGATAACAGCAGTACCAGTATCTCCCCATCAATGGTAATACTTCACTGCCAGTCTGAATCTCTTTGTATCATTTCTGATGTTAAACAGCAGCACTTTAGTCTGTTCAAGTTTAAAGTTGTTGGTTCAAATTCTGATTGATATATCACATTATTGGTCAATTTGAGATCATCCTTAAGGTCCTGGGTCCATTTTCGAGAGAAAAAAAAAATCAAGATTTAGATTAAGTCAAACCTGTGTATAAAGGCCACTCAAAGAAGAGAGAAAATTGGCCTGTATACAGAGTTAAAGATGGTCTTTATATAGAGGTTGGGTTACTGTGACTTGTATTACAGCAGGATCCCTAAGCGGTGGTCTTTGTAGACAGGTATTTCATATCTAGAAGTGACATTTAAGACAGGACTGACTGTGACTTATATTAACACAAGCAAAACACAATATTCTTTAAACTTGCCATGTGAATTAAACATTACCTCAATTCTTCTGTCTTTACAGGTAAAAGACAGGATATTAAAATCTCCCCCTAAACGGGAACTGGATCCTGTTGAACTTTTACTTCGAGACATTCGTCAACAACCCAAGTTACGACCAGTGAAGGATGGCAAACTTCTAGGTGAGTAGACAGGGAGTTGAAATCTCTAAAGAAAAAACATGAGTACTTAATATGGTAAACTGGTTATATGAAGAAGGGGTGTATTGTTTAAATTAAGACTTTGCATTTTTGCAACTTTTTGGTTGATACATTTTTTTTTCTGCATTTCTGTTTTATTTCGACTTGTCCTGAAACAGGGATGACTGAAACTTTGTTGCAAGTATTTGATTAATGGCATAATGCGTTTTTTGATTTTCTCTAAATCTGTTGTTGTTATTTGTAATTATTTTAGTGGAAACGTCAAGAACAAAACTACATAACGACGATGATGCAGAAAGTCCTCTTCCTGTCCGAAAGGTCATCAAGCCAGACTTCAATCTTCTACGTAATTTTGAGGTAATGCATTAACATGCAATGAGGTTTTCCTAACACATAATGATAAAATTTTTGTTATTTTGAAAATTATTTAATCTTCAATACATTGGAATCCTAAATTTTGTATATGACTCCTAATATTTAAAAATTAATTTTCTATTTCACAAAATGATTATAAGATAGTGTCTAGTTTGTGAACTTAACATTCTGAAATATGATCACATTCATAAAGTAAACACCCTGTTTATCAGACACTAAGCCCATGGGGCCAACACATTACCTCTGACTCACACTCGGGGGTAGACTTATTACAGGACAATGATATAACAGTTGTAAGTAATCTGATGAGCTGTGGTAGATATTGGTGGGATTATTACAAGACATAGGTTTATTACTGGATAGATGGAAATAATTGCATATATATGGTTCATTTTTATGCCTTGGATCGAAAGATTGTTTTTGTGCTGTCTGTTTGTCTGTTGTCAACTTCAACCTTGGCCATAACTTTTGCACCATAAGAGGTAGGGCTATCATTTTTGGCATGTGTGTTCCTTGTGACAAGATCTTTATAGCGGCACTAAATTTTGTGACCTTGACCGTAATCTTTGATCTGCATTTGTAAAATTTTCATATTGGCAATAATCTATTGCACCATAAGAGGTAGGGCTTTCATATTTGGCATGTGTGTTCCTTGTGACAAGACCTTTTACATAGTTCTAAAATTTTTGACCATGTGACCTTGACCTTTGAAAATTTGTTCATGCAATTAGCACATGCCTTACACAGTACAGTTAGCACATGCCTTACACAGTACAGTTTTAGTATCCCACTTAAATTTATTGTTGCAAACAGGGGCATAGTGTTTCATAAACACATCTAGTTTTCGATTCACTTCTAGGATGACACAGATGAATCTGAGTGTAGTCTACAGTCATCACGACGATCCAGTGTGGCGTCACCATCACCGGAAAGAGAAATGCGTCTGTGGCAACGAGCTGGTAGGTCAAGGCTATATATGAACATGGTTATCTATATATGATAATGAATCTTGTGACTGTTGGAATTTTGTTGTCTCATAATTGTGACGTATTTAATGTTGATTGCTTTTGGTGCATGAAGATAATGTTCAAAATTTCAGAAATGGATTATGAGTGATATGTGAATCTAGAATCAAATTTCAATATGACAATCAGCCTAAGGGGTGGGTGCTTTTTTTTTTTTTTTTTTTGAAGAATTTTATATAATTTAGGAGTTTGCCTGGTATTATTATTATTATTTTTTATAAACTTTTCATGTGTCTAGACTGTATACGTGCATATATTTTAAGCTCTTGATGAAGCAAAACAATGGAAAACTTCTTGGTTATTTTAACTTTTGTATTTTTCCTGTAACTTTGCCTTTTATATAGTTTTGTATTTGCTACATGTTTGTGTGTTTCTCAGTGCTGGAATTTTGTTATTGAAACTGTTTGTATTTTGCTACAGTGGTACGTGACTTGGCTACCACTCAGAGCAGACCTGTGATACTCCAGCGTAGGAATACCATAACGGTGTGTGAGTCGCCTGTACAGGTATATCCCACCAGCACCCCACAATCCCCGATCTTGGAGGAGATTGATGAGGAGAATGCACCTCCACACAAAGGGCCCTCTATAAAGTCTCCATCAAATTCGCATGATAATACTGTGAAAAAAGTTCGACGTCAGTCGGCAGTTTGTAAATCGCATGTGTCTGCCAATGACGTTCGACAAAGACTGAGTTTAAAACTGCATGGTAACACTCCAGCATCATGCATGTCATCTCATGACAGGGTGCATGGTAGAGCCCATCTTTCTTCACAGTCCTCCGGGAGTTCTGAGGACTTGCTGTCAGAATCATCATCGCAGTCGTCACCACGGATGAGAAAAATCAGTGAGCCATTAATGAGGCCTAATCCTCAGAAAGTGCAAAGGTCAGTGAGTGTGAGTGATATTGCAGGAAGTAGACCTCAGCCGATGACGAGGTCAAGAACAATGCCTAAAGTCAGTAGCGAATCGGAGAAAAATGAACAATCTGCCATTTCCGATGAGAGAGTCAGGCCTGTTCCACGACCCCGCCCAGTTCCGGCACCTCGGTTGAGTCGTAGTTCGTCACCCAAAACTGTCCAGGGTCTAACCTCTCCGGCATTAGTGCCAACAAAGGATGGTGAAAACTCCCTGTCTCCGATAGTGTCACAGCGAGATGCTTCTCCAACTCCAACTAGACGAGAAACTTCCCCCAAACCAATCAAACGACAACGATCTTCTGTGCACAGATCGTCAACTCAGACAGAGCATCGCAGAAATAGACTGAATTCCTCTGAGGAGGAACAACTCTCTGTATCAAGCTCTGAAAAGACATTAGAACAAAGGCATAGATCATCAGAACGAAGGCAGCGTTCTTCAGAACAGAGGCAGCGTTCATCAGAACGTAAACAGAGTTCATCCGAACAACGGCAGCGTTCTTCAGAGCGTAGACAGCATTCTGAAAAGAACCAAATCACAGATGCTAAATATTTAGAACGTAAACAGCGAAGAGCTGAACATCGAGATCGAACAGCTGTTGACATGAGCTCAGAATTGAGTTCTGCCCCCTCTACGCCTTCTACCTCCACCTCCTCTTCTGTGGCATCAACTCCATCTCATGTCTCCCCTGACCCCTCCCCAAAACCCAGCCCCACTCCCCGACCTCGTATCCAGCGCTCTGCCAGTCACCATATAAAACGTCAGATGACCATCTCAGGTGGTCCTGTGCCCATTGCAGACATTGATCAAACAATGCCACGAGCAAAGGATTCTACTGTTGATACTCCAAAGATTTCAATTCGAAAGGAATCATCTCCAGAATTTAAAAGAACGACGTCTAAAACAGATTCTGATATGGTCAGCCAGAGAGTTCCTCGCAGATCAGATTCATCACGTGCCCCACGCCCCATGAGCCTGATAGAGGCAGACGATCGTCGTGCTATCATACAAGAAGCAGGGGAAACAAGTCTCCAAACTAACGGTGCATCCAGTTTCTCATCACTTGATGTACGAGATCTGCTGAATGTAAGTTCAAGGATGAGGTCCTCTGTTGCTGGTGAGGACCCTGCTTCTACTACTAACTGTAATGGTAGTCCTGCACCTAGCTCCCATCCATCTTCTGCTGTGCCTGCGGCAGCCGGCTCTGTGAGTATCCTAACAACCTAGCTAGTCTATAACCATTGTTGTAGTATCACTTCCCCAACATCCCAGAAGTTTGTTTTTTTACACCTAAGCATTTTTTATCCCACCAAGTTTGCTTCATTGACACTCATTCCTGACCCCGACCAGGACCATCACAGTAAAATGTGCATTTTTAGAGTTTATAAAAAGAGAAAGTATATCATTTTTATTTCAAAATTAATTGCAGCTTTCAAAGACCAATTTGAAATATTACAGTAAGGTACTGAGATTTTTTTTCCCCCAGAAATTCACTATAACTTGTCATAGTGTAATGATTTAAGAGAATCTCCCTAGTAAAATATCTCTGTCTCTACCGTTCAAGTTCATACAGGGAAAAACATCATCTGCAATAGTCATTAGGCATTGTTATATATTGTTGTCCTATGACCTGCCAAATCATTGAGTATTTGATAGACATTAGCAAAATGTCATCTGTAGACTAAAGCAAGACTCATTTATCTGTAAAAGTTGTTTCCAAGGGAGTTCTATTTACACTCTTTTCCAGATTTGATAAAAATGGCACAAATAAAAAAAAAATCAAATATTTGAATAATAGAAAAATATCCTATACTCTCTCCCATAACTTTTATGAAAAAATCACTATTTTCACTTGCAAGATTTTGCTAAATCAAAAAATTGCAAAAACATTTCATCGACCAAGTGTCATTTTAATTATCGTCTGTTTAATTTTGACCAATAGAGACATGAAACAATATAAAATATTTGAATTTCAAATGATTAAACTGAAAAATTGTTATAGTTAACAAAGATTTGTAATGTCTTCCTTTGTCAGATGTCTCAAGTTTTGATCAAGGTGATTCAACATCGTAACAGATATACTGCCTTGTTGTTCTTACTCAAACTCTTAACATAATGCCGTCAGTCTCTTGTACTGAATTGGCATGTTGCTCTCCTGATAACTTTGAGTTACCAGGATTTAACAAGAGGAGGACAGTCATTATTGGTGTTGCTAAGAACAAGGCGCTATATTTGTTTGAACTCATATCTTCTACTGCTGTTTCACTGACCTCTAATTAACCTCTGCTGAACATAACCATAGATTTAAACCCATTCCTGTATCAGGGTCTCATTTATACCTAATTCTAAAAAAACAAAATCTACATATCAAATCAGAATTTAAAATAAACTATAAAAAAAAAACAAATTCAGTTCTTTGTTAAGTTTGCTGATTGTTTAGTATAAGTGTGAGTTTGAAGTTTATTTGAATCTTCTAATTTAAGATATTTATCTAATTGTAAGATATTAAATTGAAGAACATTGGAGTTTCCACTATATTTTGATAATTTGGAATACTTTAAGTGCTGAAAATTGAAAGTTAGCAAATGTTTGTTTGTGTGAGATTTTGTATATAAACAGTCTTGGTACATTTCCAGTTGGAAACTCATTCTTTGTTTCGCACATTTAGTCACATAATCGATCCATTTATTTATGACAAAACAAACAAACAAAAACAAAACATTTAAAAATCTAAAAATGGTAGTAAGCATTTGACATATTTTTGGCATGTTGAAAATAAGCTTGCATGTTTTCATTTTAACTTAATTTTTTTTTCATAACAGTAGTGAAAATATCTTATTTGTTTCCATGGCAACAATTTGATGTTTAAGGGATGAAAATACACTATAATAGTGGTCCTATCTACTTGTTACTTGTACATGTCTGTTTTATACAAAGATTTATTTCCTGCTCAATGAGTTTGAGTTGTCTGCCCTTTGTAGTCCGATGTTTAAAAGTGTGATATTAGTTTGACAGGCACTTTCACAAACTATGTAGTAACATGTACACTTTTTAGGCAGATTTTATTTTAGTAAGTAGTCACATATATAATGCAATAAACATGCTTTATTTCATTAGTTTATTTTACTTTTAATTATTAGTCAAAATGCTGAGTATTTATGATATTATCGCTATTTTTTGTTTTAGTCTCCAATCTTTAGCTCTATTTTGATATGTTTTGGTTTTTATTAATGTACTTTGGCATGGTGTGTGAAACATTCCATAGAGATTCGAGTCTGTATGCTACACTAACCTACAGTGACCAATATTATAGAACTTTATATTACTAGTCTATATTGTGTGGTTCTCTTCTGGTCTTGGCATGGCTGTTGTTTCTTAACAAATGATATTGATAATTTGCTTAACATGAGCATATAAGTCATTATATAGGATTTTTCTTCATTCATTTGATAATTCTTTAACTTCATCAAAATAATTCGTTCATTTTTGGATATTGGCTAATATATGAAGTTTTCATTCTATTTAACACTAGTTTCTATTTTTATTATCTGATGAAGGAATTGAAATATGTCTCATAATCATTTTTATTATGTTTTTAGAATTATATTAAATGGAGACTTTTGTGTAAAAAAAGAATGTTTTATCTTATGTACAAAATTCATCAAAGAACTTTTCAGGGAAAAAGAGAAAAACTTATTTGAAACTATTAACAGTAACATACATATATTTACACATCTCTTCATAAATTCAATTTTGCTGGTTCCAGCATTCTGTTTTTCACCAGCCAAACAAGATTTATGGTTTATTTTTAAAAAATAATAATTTAGCCCTTCTTACCTGGTTAACCATGAGTCAGTTAGAGTGATGTGAGATCTGGACAAAAATCTTGACTTTATTTTAAACAAAGACGTGTGTATTTTCTTCTATCAGAAATGGTCACATCCCATTGAATGTCTGTCTTTGACTCTTGAGGAGGTCACACACATTCGCACAGTTCTGACCAAGGCTGACCTTGAGTCTGCCATCACACAGAAGGACCTATACACATTACTGGCTAAAGGCAAAGTAAGTATGAATAACAAGGTTACATAGTTCAAGACTAACCTGGAAGCAAAGGTCAAGATGACATATAACAATGTTGTCAAAGTGAGTACCAGATGTTAAAGAAATATTAAAGGCCAGAGTAGATGTCAAGGTCACTCACAAGCAAAGTGAGTACCATTGTCAGGATCAAACATCAGGATAGAGTAAGTAAGAATGTCAAGGTTACACACAAGGTCACACATACAAAGAGACAAGTAATAATGTCAAGTTCACAAACACAAGGACAAAAGTGATTAATAATGTCAAGGTCACACGCAAGGACAAAGTAAGCACAGATGTCAAGGTCTCACACAGGACCAAAATTAGTATAGATGTCTAGTAGAGGTCTGCTATGTGGTTGAACATGTAGAAAGCTTTTCATAAGAATCTGATATATATTTGTCAAATTATCATCTTGTGTCTATTTCTTACCTCCTATTTACATTTATCAGGTCACCTACTGTGCACTGTACTAACTGTATCATTTTTTGTTTTAGATTTGTTTTACATGTAAAGAAGTGAAGTTCTCTATGTTTGGACAGTGGGGAACTCGGTGTAAGATATGTAAACGAAACGTCTGCAATAACTGTCTCCGTAAAGTAAGTAATCCTTCACAGATACTCTTAGATCTCTAATATCAAGTATCGGCGCATATAATTTCAAATGTTGATATCAAGTTTTGCATAACAAACTTAGCTCATTTCATGGGTATCTACCTGTGTTGTTTTAGCCTACTAATGAATTTGTCAATGCAATCATACATAACCCACTGAAATTTGAAAAGTAAGAAATTAGGGAATTTTGTCAGTTACAGTTTGCATTAAAGATAATGTGATACTTAATATTGAAGAAATTGTGTTTTCCATGATTTACAGTGGTCAACACAGAACTTGGTATCCATGAAAACTCTTTTTGGGCAGTTTCTCTTTCAGCTAAGCTACAAATACAATGCTTTTATGTTTTACAGATGAATGTGCCAACAGAACACTTTGAGAACATCCCCGTACATACTCTCAGTCCCATACCTCTCAGTCCAGAGACCCTGGACATCATCAGGGCATATGAAAGGTAAATTATATAGGAAACAAAATTAGTGCTAATATACAATTGATTAGGGAGTAACTGGTAATTTCTTATCACAACAACTTTTGGTAGTATCTTTGAACTTTAAACTGCTGAATTTTTGTCACTTACTATTGATAGACTGCTCAAGGGTTAAAAGTTATTGTTCTATTAGAAATGTTGATAAAGATTCTAAAAAAAAGTTTTGACATTAGTGTGTCAGCTGCATCGTCATTCAAGGTGTCATTTAACATTTCAGTACTGGGTCAGTTCCTCACTCACCAAATTTACAACGCAAACAACAACAAAAACTAGAAACTAAATCTGTTAAACCAAAAACACTTCAACGTGCCAACACATTTACTGCAAACCAGGGTCCAGCCATGCTACCCAACAAGAATCTCCTGAAGGGCCCTCAGATGAACATTTGTCGAGATTGTAAAGGAATGATCATGGAGATCATCAGGACAAGTCGAACCTCGATAGCACTTATAAACCAGGGGAAGGAACTCCCCAAAAAATCAGAGAGTTCAGGCTCTGAGGATGAAAGAAGTGGCATGAATCTCTCTTCACTGTCTCTTAATGTGAAACATTTCTTTTCTCCAACAAAAGAGTGATGTGTCAGTCAGTGTTTAGGATAACCTGGTACTAGTGTTTTTACAGTGATGTGAATCAACTTTTTTCACCATGGATGCAATATTCTATATGGAGAAAAAGACTGAACAGACATTCCCTGAGTTCTTCAGAATGACAACTTGTATGTTTCCTATAATTTCGACAAAGCTGAAGAAAAATTCAGAAACAAAATTTTTGAACTTACCAACTGTAACTTACTGAAGTCTTCAAGATTTTTCAGATAAAGATCTATCTTGGTAATATGGAACAAAGGAGAGAGTCATATTTACCTGGAGTGTTTTATTTCTCTCTTTTTTTTAAGAAAGTGTAGAGAGTCATAATTGTTGGAATTTTTGAGAGCCATTTAAAATAAATGAACCTTTGTTGTTGTTGTTGAAGAACAAATTTTGAATATAAACAGAGAAAATTGACAACCTAATTTTAAATAGCCTACGTGACACCTTGTCAGTTTTAGTCATCTTCATGTGTCTCTGTATCCCTGCCCAATGTGTTGATTTGAAGTTATAAATAAGATACAAAATGATCATTGTAGCCTTGTGGTGTTCTCGTAGATCTGAAAACTTACTCATTGTAGATCTTATCCAGGTTCTGTTTACACAAAATTTTATTTTTAATAAATTTTTATTTTAATTTGAATTTTTCAGGAAATAAATATTGGATTTTGCAGCTTTTTGATTTTAAAACTTATTGTTTTATGCTAAGAGTGTATATAATTATATATATGAATGTTTTCTTTTCCCCCATTTTTTTCTTCTTGCTCTCTGCTGGTCATGTTTCTTCAACAAAACATAATATGTGCAAAATATTTTACAAGGTTGGGTTTCACAAGAACAAGTTTTATGCGTCCTAATGTCAAGGTCGCTTGTGTCAACACTTATATGAAAACATCACAAAAAATTCATGGTATAGAATGCATAATAAATAAAGTGTAAAGAAATCAGTATGTGATTTAGCCATCAGAGAGCATAATCAAGAGGCACTATTCACATCTGTTATTTAACTTTATAGATGAATGATATGCCTATTTTATTTTAAAATAATTTGGTAATTCAGATTTAAATGAAAATATATGAAATCTGAAGGCAATCTTTAACAATTTTTTTTCATAAATCAAATCATTTTTCCACCAGCTTAAATTCTCAGATTTTCATTTGGTAATATTCATGACTGTGTCAAAGGAATACCAGTTCAGTTATATGATGGAGTGCCATATCTGAATTTAAATTTAAAACAGTTTGCAAAAATAATTTTTTGTCTGTTTTTTCGAAATGCTTAAAAATTCCAACAGGTTTTAAAAAAAACATTCAGTGTGTGAAATGAACTAGGGATTTATTATGTAGATTTATGTAAGATGTTAATTGATATTTATTGTGTTCAGTTGATAGTGATAGATTGAAGTGATGTTGTAAGAATATATCAAATTAGAAATATATGAAGAGTCAGGAGGGAAAGTGAAAATACATGTACATCTGACTGGAAAGTTGAGTGTGTAAAGCATAATGGATGCAAACATCTCGCTGCGATAATAGAGGTTTTAATGGTGTTTTGAAAGTAAGTGTAATTGTTTAGTAAATTATATCAAACTTGATAGTCATGAGTAATTTTATAGGAAATTTAATTGTGTTTGGCATATAACGGAGTCTTAATATATCAATTAGAAGTTTACTACTAATTTAATGTGTACTGGAGTTACTTCCCTTTGTTCACTCTCTCGGCTGGGGTAGTGATACGCTTTGAAGCAGAGGAAGCCAAGAATGGGGCAACAGTGAACAGACCAGACTTAAAAAGTGTGTGTATAAATGGTTATTTAATATAAAACTAGGCAGATCTGTGTGAGATTTGAGTGGATTTTAATAAAAATGCATGTGAGGGAGGAGTGGGGATGGTTATGATAAGATTCAATAAGAAGGGGAAATGAGTATGAGAAAAGAAAGAAAAAATAGATGTCAAGAATTAGTTTGTAGTTGTGGAGTTTGATAGATATGATATGGAAGATATAAGGGGTTAGAAAAGTTAAATTATGTTTGTATAGGTAAATGTAATGTTGATTTCACTATTCTTGTTTCTCTGTACATATATACATAGTCAGAACTATTCCATTGTTTTACCGTTGTGGTGCTGTATGAGACAATATTCTGTGATTCTGTCATTCTTTGTGTATAAATTTCACCCAACTACATCACTCTGATGAAAGAAATGTAGTTGATGTTCCCAAACCTTATAGTCATTGTTTTTGTGTGTTTCAGAGAATAAACCCAGGTTGTATGCCAATGTGATATTATTGAACACAACACAAACTCTAACCTTTGTGATGTGATCTGGTACCACAACCCCATTGTTTTATATTAGCTTTATCCTTGAATTAGGAATTGAACCTGCACAGCTTTGCCAAGATGTTGACACGTTGTAGTGTTGATGTTGAAACAGTGACTTTATAATCAAGAATTCAATTTTGATGAAGCCCAGTATGTTAAACTGTACTTTACAGTTTGGCACTGTAGAGCTGGTCTTGTCGTGTATTTTAATATCACATCCAGATAGCCTTTACAAATCAGATAGCTTTTTTTTTCTCCTGACAAATCTTTTTTAAAAAGATTGTAGTTGATACATACAGGTTTGCCATGTTTCATTGCCCACCAGCTGTTCACCATGGAGTCAGCAGGTTTTATGATAAAGACCCTATTTATTTGTGATTTTTCAATGGCATTAATGTAAACATGACACCATTTTTTGTAAGCTGTTGTATTAACATTCCTTGTTCAATACGAAATGTATACAGCCAGACTTTTCAATGTTTTAGATAGGTGGTTAGATAATATATATGCAAAGTGAAAGTACATTAAAATGGCACTACATAAATAAACTATGGCAAACAGAAGGGGCAGTTCTAATACTTGATAAGCACACTTTTTTTTTTATAGAATTAAACCAGGGTTTCTAGCCTTCATGAAGATTTGGGTGCATTGAAAGGTGAAGCTAGGACCTGTGATTAAATATGCAAAATGAAAATTCATTGGTCAAGTAAGTTGTTGTTTGTAGATATTTTTACTGTTAAACAGACTGGATATTTTTACTGTTGATCATAGTCCAACTCCATACTGAGTAGTGCTGAAGTGAAATGCAGGTTGTTGAGATATTTCAAAGTTTATTTATTTTGAAGAAAAGATGTGTTTTGAGCCAATGAAGTTAGTCTTATTACTATTTTTTGTGTCACAAATTAACCATAGTTCTCGAAAATGAAGTGAAAAATTATGGAGCCGTTACCACCTGATTCAAACACCTATAAAACATGTACGAGGGTATGTCTCACATCGCAACAATGTTTAAGTTTTTATCAAAATAATGATCAAGCAGAGATAAAATTTAGTTTATATATTGTTAGAATTCATTCAAAGTTGTGAACAAAATTTCATGTGTTTATTAAGAGAGAACGTATACAAAATGCGTAAGAGAAATGATTTGCAATCGTGTATAGATAGAATAATCATTGATCCAATTTTGAGGTACAGTAACAATTCTGTATTGTAGCTATGTAGGATTCTTGAAGCTGTGAGAAAAAGAAAATATGCATGTAATGCAAGTCTTTTCCAGATTGCTGTTAGATGATGGGAAGTTGTAACTATTGTGATATCTCAATTAGTAGAACAAACTTGTTGCTTGATATGTCTGTACTTGTCAGTTGTGAATCTCAAATTATTCAATTCCGAAGATAATATTCTTATTATGAATAGGTATCATTTTTTTTTATTCTATTGTAGAGCCTATAATCAAATATTTCAGCTACTCTCAGTACTGATGAATATTAGAAATGGTATTATTTGAAACTGATATTAATGAACAAACTGCAAGCTGTTGTCGATCAAAGCATTTCATTTGTTTAGTTTTTTGTAATTTTATAGACTGAATTGAATAATTGTCTCAACTCTAACCTTTTGTTCATAGGTAATTTGAAGTAAAAGTCATAAGCATATACATCTTGTAAATATATATTATAAGATACCCATCAGTAAATAAGATCGTTACCCACCAGTCTTAGTATGAATGTATCTTTTAACTTATTAAATCACAAATCTAGATTTTTGTTTAGAATAGACATATTTTCCATCTAATTCACACAATTTCATAGCAAATTTAAAGAAATAGTCATTTATTTATTTTCATATTTGATGAATGTTGATTTTGGAATGTTGAGCGTTGGGTTTCTTACAACCCAGTTTGATTTCATTCAGTTTTTTAGCCCTCCTCTCTCTGTAGTTTCATCATAATTTTTGAGTCATATTAAAACTGAATAAAAACATAGCTATTTATTTGATTCAACATACATAATGTATAAACATATATTGAAATTTGTTGAAGTTTTGATGGTCTGTGGTAAATGGACTATATATTAATCATTTTGATCATGCCCACTTGTTACTGATCACGCCCACTCTGTATCATTAAGGTAAGATGACAAACGTACAGAAAGAATAAAAAGCAATAAAATCCCTGTAAATAGTTCACAAGTGTCACCTGGATCTTCAATTGTATGTCAAATATTACTGACACTTGTATTTATCCTTCTGCAATTCTTGCAATTTCACGAAAAATTTTATGACTTCAAACTTTGAGAATGAAGGTTTAAACATCTACTTTCTTGACACATAATGTTCTTGTATTTCATCCTGTGCTATTTTTTCACCTCACAAAAAATCTGACGTAGGAAACTTCAAATTTGGAGATCTATGTTTAAACTTACTTTCTTGATACTTGAATTTCATTCTTCTGAAATTTTTTCATTTCACAGAAATCTGACAAACATAATTTAAACTTATAAAACTGAGGTTTATTACATACATGTCTTAAAGTGGTCTGATGGATATTTACCATCTTAAACACTCATAGTGATATTTTTTCACTTTATTTCATTTCTCCACAAATTTTCATACCAAATCTCTGCATGAAATGTTGTTTGGGTGTCGATCATCCACTCCGTTGGTTTTACCTGATGTACCATGTAGAAAGGTAGTGGCCGTTTTGTATTGTAGGTCTTTTTTTTTTTTTTTTTTTTTAATCTGAAATCAATACATACCCACACCACATGAAATAAAATAAAAGAAAACACTTTTGGTGTTTATTTTGTTTTGTAGATTTCTGTAAACTGTGCAAGTGTTATGTATGATATAGCACATGATGTGTTTACATTCATGGTTTTCGCAAACCACAAAGAAAGTCTCGTAGGTTTCCTACGATGAGTGTTCAGTTACGGTGGAGTAAAAGGTAGTTGGTGGTACTGTATATCTGTATATTTTTAGAAATTTTCGTTTATCATGGCAACAGAAAAAACTAGAAAATGTCTGTAAGACATGAATGCCCCCCCCCCCCCCCCCCCCATGTGAAATAATAGTGAAAGGTCTGAATGAAGTTGTTAGGTGGTATATACTGATTTGGGACGGGACGGGACAGGATGGACATGGGCAACGCTATATGCCCCCGGCCATAAATGGCGGGGGCATAAAAATCCTATGTAACAAATAAAACAAGGTTTTAAACCATGAAAGAAGGTATGCACAGATATTTCATGTTGTGCTGTGGTTTATCTCAACTTAATTTACTTTCACATTTAACCCATTTGGGGCACGCCCTACAATTCAAGGTAATGAACTCTTGCTTCTTTTAAGGGGACAATGGAGTGCCTAAGAATGCAATCTACTGTATTCCACTGCATGATAGTAAGAGATAACTGAAAGTGGGGCCCTTGCAGAACCGAGTGTTTTCTCCTGCATCTTCTACCAAGGGAATATGATAAAGAACAAACTAGATCTGCTCCGTGCTTTCCTCTCTTTGTGTCTTCTTGACACCCTTCCTCATGTGACCTTGGCTCTTACAAGGACTTGCAACCTCGTAAAAACAATAACTTTCATATTATCTGAACAAGTTAACAAAATTTGATGAGTGGGGATATTTCTCTGTATTTAGTAGGACTCAACTGATTTCTTTATGTGAACCTTGGATATCACAGAGTTACCTTAAGCAATTTTAGACAACAGCTCAAGTGTGCTTCTTTAAAGTGACTTTTATTGGGCAAAATTCCATACAGTCATCATAAGATGTACCAATTAAACATCTGAATATGTCAACTGCTGAATACAGAGTACTGGTGCTGACACACATGTGAATCCCCTTATCAACTCTGGTATAGTAGTACTATAACACATGTGGAGCCCCTTATCAACTCTGGTATAGTAGTACTATAACACATGTGGAGCCCCTTATCAACTCTGGTATAGTAGTACTATAACACATGTGGAGCCCCTTATCAACTCTGGTATAGTAGTACTATAACACATGTGGAGCCCCTTATCAACTCTGGTATAGTAGTACTATAACACATGTGGAGCCCCTTATCAACTCTGGTATAGTAGTACTATAACACATGTGGAGCCCCTTATCAACTCTGGTATAGTAGTACTATAAAGTTTACTTATATGCCAACAAGCCATCTTGGGAAATAAACCCACACCAACAAATATAGTGCATTGTAATAACCTCAAGAGGTTTTGGTCCTCTGTATTCCTTGCATAATGAATACAATTAATAAGTACATCCTTTAAAAAAAAAAAAAAAAAAATGAATAAAAATTAAATTAAATAGAGAAGATAAAAAATGATATATTATTTAATACAATTTAATACAAAAGATTAATAACAAAACAAATTTCAAAAGAAAGACATAAATTCAAGCACTTTCATTTTTGTGATTTAGAAATGAAAACTGTCAATCAATATGGTATCATTAACAACATTATCCTGAAGTATTGGAGTGTCTACAATCACAAACAAGGAATTCTGAAACATATGATGGGACTTATTTTGCCCTAAATCTCCAGCTCTCAGAGGGTCCCTATATGAATTTTGTTTAATGATTAGTATCACACAACATTACTTAAGGTAATAAGGTTTCAAGGACCAAACTGACCATAAGAAGTTAAACTCAAATTGGCTCGGGATTTAATAACAGAATAATTCTCTGAAGGATTTCATAGAGGTATGGACTTTATACACACAAATTTCATATCGCCAATAGAAATTTCATGAGTTTCACATTTGGAAAATCAATTTTACACACACAAAATGACAAACTCTAGACATTCGCACCAGACTCAAGTATTATTGAAGGAATCACAGAAAAGGTTGGGAATGAAAGCATCTAATTAATCATGTATCTGTTCACTCATTATCAAAAGTGATATCATTGGGCATACGGCAGGTTATGAAGTTAATAAAGTACATAAACAAGTGTCCAATAAATCACACTATTTCATCATCAACATTTTCCTAACTCACAACAACACAATTATACAGGAATTACCACACACAGTGACTGAGATTCTGATAAATATATCCAACAAATAAAATCTGCATCAAATACTGAATCACAGAATTTCCAACGACTGAAGGCACGTCTGGTGTATGTTCTGGTCAACCATTGGTGCCATGTGAAACCTGACTTTCAATGAATTTGTAGTTAAATTTTGGTAAGTCTGAATTGTTCCTCCATCAAAACGGGTGGCCTGGAGGCAAGAGGGTAAGATTTGAAGAAAAGTTAAGGTCAGGTAAAGGTTTATTTGCCTCGTCTTGTAGTCTCCTCAGTTGGCGATCTTTCTGATCAAGGAGACGTTTTAGTCGCAGGATTTCTGTATCTTTTTCCTCTACAATTTTCTTCATTTGAGCGATAACCTAAACAACATATGAATGAGAAGTTTTAGGAATAATAGGATTCTCATGTTCACAGGAGAAAATATAAACTTTCAAAAGAAACCTGAAATGTTACAATATATTCAAACAATTCACCCATTTTCATTTGCCTTTTTCAATGAAAAGTCTCACAGCAAAGAAGATATTTACTTCTGACCTGTTTATTTATAATATGTGATAAAGGTCATTATTTATTTTGATTTCTGCCAGGATTTGAATCCTGGATCCCTGGCTTATTAGTCGGACACTCCTGAGCTTAAGAGAAATTGTATCTAGCCAAGTAGTATATCACTGCAAGTATTCACAGGGTCTCGTTGATATAGGTAATGATTTTTACATATAACATGATGCTTTACTTAAAAGTATAAATTGTTTAGGTTCTCTATGGCAGTTACCTGGTCTTTGGTGAGGAAGAGTTCACTCTGTAGAAGCTCCTTGGCTGTTGGACGGTGGTGAGGGATTTTAGATGTCATCTTCTCCACAGCAATAGCCTGTACGAAAGCATTTAGAATATTGTATGTAAAAATTTACGACACTACATAGGTATGACTGTATGAGCTACAAATGAAAATTTTAATTCCAGGACCAAATATTTCTTTAAAATCTTGAGTTTTACAGCATCTAATACAGAATTATAAAGATAAATATGATATGCACATGCCTATAAGTTAGCGACCATCATTTCAGTATGGAAATTTTTAATCAAAACTGAGTTTTCCTTTTATAAAGTTAACTCTTGTTGTACTCCTTGCAGTGTCTCCATTTGTGTTTGGTGCCTAGAGATACACTCAACTTAATGATTACTCTAATCAAGCTGGGGTACCCTATATTCTAACATAACTCAAATTTGTTTTGCCACCTACAGCAACACTTGCACATGCGTTACTGGTAAATCGTGGGTGTGCACATACTACAGTTAAAAATGGAACATCAAAAAGTGACAACTGTTGAAAGGTGGTCAGCTTCTGGAATGGTTCAGTTTGGTATGACAAACAGCCTCTGAACCAAACCAGGCATGCTGACCAATGTCTCAGATATGGCAGACTTCGAATGACTACAGATGAAGAAGACAGACTACTGTCTAGACAAGCATGGTGAGCCCAATAACCAATGTTCATGTTAGCCTATGTAGTGTCAACAGACGTTTGATCAACAGGTGGTTTCCCTCTTGCCAACAATTAAAACGTCCTCTTTTGACTAAAAGGCACAAACAAGCAAGACTGCAATGGGTTTGTGATCACCGAACATAGAATTTTAGGTCTTGACAACAAGTCCACTCATCTGTTGAAAATCACATTTTACTTAGCTGACAGATGCCAGAATCTGTGTTTGGAGACCAAGAAATATGGCATGACATCAGATGGGGATGCTTTTCTCTAATTTGTAAGCTTTGCTTCTAAGTCCTTGATGGAACTTTCAATGGGCTAAAAACTGTTATCAGATGGTTTGACCTTTTGTTGTACCGCAATCTGATTCTCATCTATTGGCTGATCAGCTCCCATGGTATACAATATTTCACTAGACGTGAACCTGATTGAATATGAGTGCAACTATCTCAAACAAAAAGTGAATGCACAGGATCTGAATGCCTAACTATTGGAGAATTATGGGCTGCATTGGTTCAGGAGTGGCATAAGTTTCCTCAGGACAAGCTTCAACATCTAGTCATTGGTAAGAGATGATGGGCACAAGAATTGTACCAGAAGTATGTTGGCTACAACACATACTGACATTTTCATAACCAAAAGAACTTGATGATAAGTTAATCTTCTTGATTATGTAATATGTTTTTGGTCTGATCAGGTATCTGTTCATAATACACAGCTAAATTCAATTTTTTTTTACCTGAACTTTAGGCATGCCTTGATCTGCATGTCTTTTTAAAATGATACACCA
Organism: Ylistrum balloti; assembly: GCF_031769215.1. NCBI lineage: Eukaryota > Metazoa > Mollusca > Bivalvia > Pectinida > Pectinidae > Ylistrum > Ylistrum balloti. The sequence continues at coordinate 96,285 of NW_026782927.1, read as the reverse complement.
CTTCTGGTTCTGTAAATTTCTTTTCTAATCAACTGTGTATAGTTTCATTAAATGCCTAAAAAATGTTCTTATACATCTTGTTAAGTTGGCATTGAAAATATTTCTTAAATACAGCAAACAAAATTAAACCCCATTGAAGATACGAGTGGTCCCTAATTTGTAGCCCTATTTATATATTACTTGATCCAGGAAAGAAAATAAGAAGCCAAAGACACAGATAACACACTGAAATAAATGTACAGGAGACCCATGGGGCCTGTAACACTCAACAAGCATAATTGATTCTTCCAAGAATGTATCAGACTAAATTAGGTCAATTCAATCATTCCTTTTTTTCAAATTTGCTCTATTTCCCCTCTGGTCCCAGCAGACAGAGACCAAAGGTTTGAACATAACTGATTCCCCTTCACTTAAGAATGCTTCAGACCAAATTGGGCAAAATCAAATCATTCCTACATAAGGAGTATGATTTTAAAGGATTTACTCTATTTCCCCTCTGACCCCAGGAGGTTGAGACCTATTGTTTATACAAGGCTGATCCCCCTTCACCCAGAATCGCTTCAGACCAAATTTGGGTAATATACATGAATTCCAACACAAGGAGTAGGATTTTAAAAATCGCAAAATTTCCCTTTTGGGCCCTGCCCCTCAGGCCCCCTAGGGCAGAGAACCAATATATATTCAAACTTGGTTCCCCTGCCCCCAAGGATGCTACAGACCAAATATGGTCAAAATCTGTTTGGTTATTCTTGACTAGTAGTGTTTTTTTATTAAAATGTTGATGGACCTGCACTATGGCTTAAGCTCACTGGTCCTTTGGACCAGATTAGCTAAAAATTATCAAAAGATCACCTTTGACAGTCTAATAATATCACTTGAAATGTTGATATATTTGACATAAATCAAATTTTTCTTTTTAAATATTTTTCAAATATAGCAATTTCACAAAGGTGAAGATAAATAAACAGAACTTTCACCGAATCTTTGAACAATACAAGGAAAATTTGTACAAAATTTATCTAAACTGAATCTGGTTACATTACCTCAGAAGGACAGCTTTCTATAAACTCCTCATCCAAATGACCTTTCCTTAGAGAGCCAAGGAAACGAGACTTTTCCATTCCTGTATCAAACTTGTTACATATCTCATACAGCAGTACTCCAAGACTGTAGATATCACACTGGAAAATAAGACAGAACTATGTAGTGGGCCAACTCAATCTAGCTAAAAGTCTGCCAAATCAAAAAAAAAATTTAACAATCAATGCAGTTTAATTACTGTGTTACTCTTAAACAATGCCTAAAGTCCTGGTCTGGAGAAGAAATACATATAAGGTTTACCTTATTGTTATAAATATTGCCTTCAAGCTGTTCTGGCGAGGCGTAAGTCGTGGTACCAACACCAGATGTATGGTCACTCCACATCAAATCATCTGTCAAAAATAAGCATGAACATAACTATCTCAATCAAACACAAACTTGAATATGCTTGTCAAATACAAGCTTGTATATTAATACTGTTAGCTCAAATACACTGACCTCTGTTAATCACATGTTGAAAAAAGACATTATAGCTTAAATACAAGTAAAATGCTGCTAAGTCGTACTCCTTGGGAACATATCTCTCAACAGTTTAAGGAATACAGGAGTAATCAGAGGTCGGTCATAGACCGTAAGGTAATGATCATCCGTGAATGCCATGTGACCATAAATGATGTATTCAATATTCTTTTCCTTGATCAGTCCAACTAATCATTGTAATAAAGTTTTGACAAACTTATAATTCAGTGTCTTGAATTTTACTGCAGACAGATGTGTAAAATTCACTATTTACCTCACTTTTCCTTTCCAGCAAAATGTAACATGCATAAAGCATATTGCTGAGAACAGATGGCAGAATGACTTGATTTAACATCGTCTTAACTTCAGGTGATAATAATATGTTGATTCTATGGTCTTATACTACATTTGTTATTAATTATAGTTTGTAATAAAGTCAGTAAGTGTACATGGAGAATCATGTTGGCTAGTTTATCAGTACCCTCCTGCTAAATATGTGCCATTCCACAATTTTTATTTCACTTTAAAATCAAATTCCATTTGAGCAGTGGTTGATTTTTTTCTATAGCAATCTAGAATATAAATTTTCTTAAAAAATCTGAGTAAAATAATGATTTAGCAGATGGTACTTATGTAATCAAGCCATCGTTAATGTTATTATCTGCTTTCCTGTCAGACACCTGAATATACACTCAGAAATGGTACCCTTAAGTTAATCGCATTTATGTGGGACACAGGTAATTTTGAGCTACCCTGATAGCTGGTAGACAAGACAAGGGAGAAAACACTATTTTTAGGGCCAGAGATAAAAATGAGTTCAAGGATTTTTTTTTTAAATAACAGCTAGAGGAATCCAAGATTCAATAACAAGGTTTATATAAGGGCTGGGTCGTGACTGAGTAATCAGTTAGACAAATATATTGTATTTGAGGAATGCTGGTTCATGAAAGTGAGCTTTAACAGTATACCAGTCTGTTAAACACAAGCATTAACATATCAATATGGAAGAAGTCACCATTTTAAGGGCAAGAATTCGAACCTGGGAAAGTATACCATTTCTGTATTCATCCTCCACATTACTTCTGACACAAAAGACATGGGGTGGGCTAGTTACAGGACAACGAAAAGAAAAAAAAAGTTTGCGATTCAATCATCAGTGTTACATATGGAGGGGGCTTATTATCAGACATGGTCTTATTGCTATCTTGATCACACACAGTAGCAAGTCATAAGAAAACTCAACACTGCCAAGAGACTGAAATCTTTACAATGGTGTAGTAATTGAGAAAGATAAGTGGACAGATACCGGTGGAATCTGGTGTAGGCGTCATGAAGACACTCTCAGTTGATGGGGACAATAGATCATCCTTTGCCAGACCAAAGTCGCCAATCTTCACATGGTTCAGTGGTTCATTGATAAAGATATTTTTCGGCTGTGAAGTAAAATGTGCAATATTCAAAATATTATAAAAAAAACTTGACATTCCAAATCAATGTAAAAGACAGAATTGATTTTATGATATGAAATTGATTAAGTTTAATTTTTTAACTATGCAGTCATCCCTTTTTCCATTTTTCAGTAAAAATACAGATCTTGAAAGGTTTTCTGTCTTAATCCTGCTAATAACCAAGAAAATAAATGTGAGTGATTTTTTGAAATATTGGAATATGAACAAGTACCTTGAGATCTCTATGTATAAGTCCTTGGGAATGTATGAAATCCACACCTTTCAGAATCTGTTTAAAGATCTTTAGGTTCAGTGTAGAGTAGTCATTTCTAAAATCTGAAACAATGCCATAATTCATCAATTTACTCTCTAATAGATCTTGAGTACATCATATGCAATATTTTTTCTCAAACATGCTTTAGAATTTAAAGAAAGAGACCTTAAGGGCCTTATCAACAGAAAATTATTTTCATTCTAAATAATGCTGCTACTTTGTAGGAAATCTGGATGACATCATGAAATATACCTATAAAATATCATAAAATATCATGTATTATGTACTTTTTCAAATGATAAATATCTCAAATAACTCCATATTACGACCTTGGAACTCTCTGGGCACTTCCAAAGAGGAAAGGAGAAGAACAATGTTTAAAGGGGCATACTCTGGTAACATCACCATTATCAACCTAAAATAACTCAACTTATTACTTCAAACTCAGAGTTACAGGGTAGGTTTCGTACAGTACCAAAAAATAGCATTGGCTCATTATTTCTACTGAACAATATATAAAGTTGGGCTTATTACCAGACATAGGCTTATAGCCTGATTAATACAGTAAAATAGGGGAAGGTATTATCTCTGTGTACCATATGGTTCTGAAGATAAAATTTTAGTTTACAACATGTTTTACCTGTTAACCTCATGATGAAATTAGTCAAGGTCATTTATGTTAAGAAAATTTATAAAAAATCATCTACTGACTGCTTGTCTACACCACATACCAAAGTGTCATCACTCTTTCAATCATAGATCTGAATTCAGATGTGTTCTTTGATGTAACCTGTGAAGTATGCCATCAGCATTTAACTGGTCAAACTTCATAGCATTCCATCCCAAGTACATACTAGTCCAGTATCACGACCCTGCTATTTACTACTTTCTAGAAGAAGGTGTTTAAATGAAAATGTTGGTTTACATGTAGAAGTACAGACTATAAACTAACAAGCACTATGTCCAATGCAAGCTGAAAACTTAGACTAAACTGTATGTAGAATCACCAACCTTGTAAACAGGTACACGAGCTATTTCTCCTCCTGATCCATTGGTCCAGGGTCACACTACATAACTCCATTTGTATAAACAGACAGACACGCATCTAAAACAAAAAATTAATCCTCTCATTCTAATAAATCTGGAATATTTATGTCCAAAGAAAAAGCAGAGCAAACAGGGGCTCATAACAGATACTTAATTGTAATCTAGTCTATATATTAGTCCTTCAAACAATACAGGTGGGATTTCACACATTTAAGGAAGGGTGCTTGGGTACATTTTGCTGAAGGTACCATGTGTATAAATTCAAAGCACATAGTGTAGATGAGGGAAGGGGTTAGGAGATATCAGTGAGGATTTCACTGTCATTAGATAAGAAACTATTTCCAGAGGATTAAACAATAACTTAAAACAGGAAAGGAAATGGATATAGTTGCTTCACATAGCTGATCTATAGATGGTAAGGAGGCCATTCCTAGAAGAGATTGGCAAAGAAAAGTAAAATACACAAAAGGTTTTGTCGAGCTGGACTAGTATTGAAGAGTTTATACAATGCAGGCAAAAAGTTGAAAAGGTAAAGGGTTACAAGCTAAAGATTTTGTTCTTTAGCTTTATTCTGTCATTTCACGGAAGTAGGCATTTTGTTTCTTGGCTGGATTCATCACCTTATCAAAAGCCTAGGCCACTCAGAGGTAGGACTTCCTTTCAGTAGCTGATGGCTACATTAATGAACAACATACAAGAGGCCCTTTCATATGCCATTGTGATTTGTGCAGTTGTGGTAAAGTGCCTTACCCATAGACACAACCATGTCAGCAGCCTGATCCACTTCTCAGCTTCCTGAGAGACACCAAGCTGCCACAAGTAAAGAGTATCGTAGCATGCAATTCAGATCTTCACCCGAGCATACATAGGCCAACAAATCAAGATATCATGACCCAAAAAGTAAACAGACTTTTAATGAGTACCTTTTCATACCTGTACAGATTAATCTAAGTCTCCTACCATCTTTTGTCCTGTAATAAGGCATGGGGCCAAACATACCCATCTTAACTAAAATTCAGAGTCTGGTTCTATCACAGAACAATAACATTTGTTTGTATTCTACTTAACAGCAATATATATAGAAGCTTCGTGTTGTATAAATACAGCAACGAGATATCTTACCTTAAAATTAATAGTATCTTCTGAATAATGACAGCTCTCTTCCTGTGAATGTCTGCTTACTTTCTCTCCATTGATAGCAGGATCACAGCTTAGACTTCTCCTGGTCACAAAGCCCTGACTCCAGAACACGCTTACGCCTGATTTTTCATGCATGACACTTACATCATGGGAAAATTGACTTCTTATGGCAACTGACTTTTGTGTAAAAGACAGATTATCAGGAATATCTTCATTAGTTTTTTCAGCAACCTTTTTCTTGCATGTATGTTTGAAAACATTTCCAGAAAATGGCCTTTGAAGTGAAAATAACTTATGACAACCATCATTGCTAGACTGATTTCCTCTAAGTCTGTCACAAGCTTGACAAGAGTCGCTTGAAATGCTATCGTCAGTACTACTACTGTCACTGAGCTCTGTAATTTTCCCAGGAGATCCGACTTTATACCTGTTGGGAGGTACCACTGACTTTTCTGAGTGGGGCAGGAACACTATGCTGTTTTCAGAATCACTGCCATCATTGTCATCACTGACACTATAAAATATATATATATGTATATTTATACTTCTAAGATCAAAATAGTGATTCTTTGATCTTCATTCACTCACAAATGTATATCATTAGTCTATACAAACAATGGCTAGTAGCTGATACTATTTTTTCCATAGTGAATTCTATTGCTAGAAACGTTTTCTATCGTGTGTTTTCCTACCAGAAATTCATAATAGTTTGTGTCTGCATGAATGATTTTCATAAAACAGAGAAAATAATTGTTTTCTTCATTTCTGGAAAATAACACATTTTCATGGAGGAAAAACAGACTTGAACGTGATATCAATTATGACTGGATGATTTTTAAAATTTTTCTGCATCATCAAAATTTAAGACAGGAAATCAAAGTACAGTAAAGCTTAACTCAAAATACAGATATAACAACCATCCCAAAAAGAGGTTGGTTTGTAGCCTTAGAGAAATCAATTAATCATTTTTCATATTAAAAATTTTCTGTACCTTGGATCTATACCTCTGAAGGGCTCTTCCATATTGATGTACCCTGCAACAGAATGACAATAGTTTACAATGATATGACCATTATATACACTGTACTCAATCCCTTTGTCACAATAAAATAAATTGTAACAAATGATTTATGTACTTAAAATATGTTTAAAGTACAGTTGCACCTTAAAATAAGTACCGGAAGCCAACAAACGTAATTCTGGCTAAAATTCAAGGGTAGGCTTGCTTTTGTGGACCTCACAATCCACCTGTATTATAGAATGGACATGTACCACTCTCTCCCCTTTCCTCAGCTACCTAAAGCATGTGTATGTACAACTCCTGGACTTTTGCCATAAAAATGTTTCCAAATTTACAATTTTGCTTCAGTCAAATGTTTTCTGTTTTTGCAGCTTAAGTTCTGGTTACTGCCAAATGTAGGCCTGAAACCTGCGACTAAGAAAAGGAGGGCTAAGGATGGTTCGACAACCATTCAGCCACCACGACTCATTAAAAACTTAAATTATCAACATTTCATTTCTCTCTACATACGTGGTATAAACTCACCATCAGACTCCCTGGTTTGCTGCTCCAACCAGGCATTGTTGTACCCCACAATGTTAGAGTGACGTAAAGTTGCCAAAGCCTTCACTTCCCTAAGAACCTGGACAAAATAGTTCAAATAAATGTATAACCTGTTCCTGTGCAACAACTCCACACTCTACATAACAGTAAGTGGAAACTATATACAAATCTTTGGTCCATGTATATCTGAACACTACTTAAACACATCAGACTATCACTACCAACACCTGATTTCTAGTCAAGCCGTTGACAGATACCTAGTTACTTGGATAGTTTGCATTAATGTATATAGTCATGATCTTATTTATTATTGTTGTTGTTAAATTAACTATCAAGTCATTCTTATGTCTGTTTAACGTACTCGATAATTCTGACAATCAAAGATGGCAGTCTAACAGAATCTTCTATTATTCTCATGAAAAAAAAAATCCTAAAGCTTCTCCCACTTAGTCATTTAATATCCCAAGAAGAACTGTGCACATCTTTAAGGGTTTTACGGTATATATAAAAGATATTCCAGATTAGTACTTACAAACTACAAGTGTACTATACAAACCTTCAGCCATATCTCTGGTTTGGAATGTTTAAATCTTATTTTCTTTATAGCATAAGCAGTGCCATCCAATTTGTGTGTGGCCTAAAGGAAAGATTATTTATCAAATTTGTTAAATTGACAAATTAGACACACAACAAAACCATCAAGCAACAGTATATGTAAAACTTAAGCTAAATTAATATCAAATTTAATGTAATTATTTTGATATTTCATAACTTGACAAAATATATCACCCAGTTAATTTCTAAACTTAAAATGGGTTTTTAAAGTGTTAATCAGAGCATTTCTTAAATAATGATCAGGTATTTACGAGCCAGAGTCAAACCTATTTACCTGGTACACAGTACCAAATCCACCTTTTCCAATACGAAAGTTTTCCGTAAATTCCAACTTGTAGCGAGATGTCTGCATCTGTGTCAGTTCATTAGATGACAGTAGAGAGTAATGTTGAGTTTCTAACCTAAAGAAATATACAAATTGAAAATTCAGTTTAACCATGTGAGAATTTATAATATTTTCAATTCCTTCACAAAGAAACAATGTTAAGAAATGTATGCTTGGCCAATCTGTTCATCCATGCATCAGTCTTTTCATAGAACAAAATCTCTGCACAATATATCTCAAGAACCCCTCATAAGACTGAGTTTATATTCACACCATAGTATCAGAACACCTGTTGCTACACTTGTTCAGATTTAGGCAGTAATCAGTTAGAAATATGGGTCAAAGGTCACACATGATCACTTTTAATTATCTCAAGGAGGTAATCATATACACTGTTACATTTCTTTTTTAACAGAAATGTTTAAAATCATCAAAGATAAATAACAGATCTATATTTTTTAGCATTTTTAAGTAAACTCTACCTTTTCCTCTTTTCAGACAATATTTCTTACAACAGCTGTACAGAATATTCAAGACCTATTCATCATGTAATTAGATCAAGTACCTGACTTCACCTTCACCCAAGTGTCCTGCTGATGGCAAAGCCGGGAGATTTCTCTGGTGAAAGCAAAAGTATTATTTTCATTTCAATTTTCAATTCAAATTTGTATGTCCGGCAACCTATAGTAATTGCGTCAGATGAAAAGTGAAGGAATGTGCTTACTATAGGACAACACTACTGCATTCCTTTGTAATTACACTGAACAGTAACTAATAACTATAGGTGGGCTTATTTAATCACTGGACTGCTTCCAGGAGGCATTCATGGCCATATGAATGGCAACAGGGCAAGGGCAAATTAAATAAGTTCATGAATGCCAACTGACAGCAGTCTTATGCTTATATTTATCACGTTCAGTTTCATTCTTTTTATAAGATAAGGAAACCTCAATCTGTTTACATTTATATAGATACAATATTCCTACATTGTTGGCAGTTCAAGATCTAGTAATACACAATTGATTTTGGTCTGATTATATTGTAGAAATGCCAAATGATGGCAAATATTACATGGCGTATGCTTATTACAGAATAAATACAATTAGTATAAGAACTTGGTGATTTCACAAAATGTTCACACATCATAGAAATAGGAATTAGCAATGTCAATTTTACCATGGCTGCTTTGAGCACTTTTTGCATAAAGCATCTGTATTGTGACCTGATACTGCCCATCTCATCAAGCACTGTCATTGGGGAGAAAACATTCATCTTAATCAGGTGTTCACTGATCACTGAAACAGAGAAATGATAACATTAATCTTAATCAGATGTTCAGTGATCACTGAAACAGAGAAATTGATAACATTCATCTTAATCAGGTGTTCAGTGATTACTAAAACAGAGAAATGATAACATTCATCTTAATCAGGTGTTCAGTGATCACTAAAACAGAGAAATGATAACATTCATCTCAATCAGGTGTTCAGTGATCACTGAAACAGAGAAATTGATAACATTCATCTTAATCAGGTGTTCAGTGATTACTAAAACAGAGAAATGATAACATTCATCTTAATCAGGTGTTCAGTGATCACTAAAACAGAGAAATGATAACATTCATCTTAATCAGGTGTTCAGTGATCACTAAAACAGAGAAATGATAACATTCATCTCAATCAGGTGTTCAGTGATCACTAAAACAGAAAAATGATAACATTCATCTCAATCAGGTGTTCAGTGATCACTAAAACAGAAAAATGATAACATTCATCTCAATCAGGTGTTCAGTGATCACTAAAACAAAATTCCATCAAAGGTGTTAAAATATCTTATTTCCGGTTAAAACATACTTATGATAAAGGTTACATGTATTGTAATCTAAACAGTAAGTATACAATGTATGTACTTACTCTTGAAGAGATCCCTCCCCCTAGCCTCATCCTTAGCACAAGCCACACAGAGCTGTTCTAGGATAGATATCATGAGTAGATGAGATGGTACAGATCGTGGCACCAAGGCTGCCTCCTTATCAGGTCCTTCTGCCCCAGGGGACAGCCGAGATTGTCCATCCCCCTCACGTGGTAGGTCAGAATCTGTTGGTAATTTCATATATACAATGTTTAATCAATATATATATACATACATATAAAACATAAAAGTTATCAAGTCTTGACTATCTTATAATTGATCTGTTTTCAGGTGAGTACCAGGATTAATAAATCCTCCTTTCCACCTGAAAACAGGTCAATAATTGTTTTCTTTTCTATGCTCCTACTTGGTCAAAAACTGCAGCCCAGGTTACTGGATTGTGATATTCACCTGTGAGACACTGCATGGGGTTTCGGATGTTTGTACATGTATTCACCTACCGTGCACAGATTCTACCTGTATTGTAGTACCTGAATATTAACGTCACAAAGTATTTAGACCTATAAGAGGTTTTTGACCAATCAGTATGTAGGAAAAATGACAGTCACATGATAAAACAAATAACACAAATTTGAATTATTATCATTCAATGTGATTTCTTGGACCCCAACTTTATAACTAACTGCTTTTACCATTAGGGCAGAAACAAGAGGCCCATGGGCCTTAACGGTCATCTGACAAAAAGCAAGCCAAACCTAGAAAGTGGGTTGAGGTCATTCATTTGAACAAACTTGGTAGCCTCTCCTCCAAGCATCTTACAGGCCCAATATCAGCACTCATGGACTTTTGCTTGTTGAGAAGAAGTCGTTTGTATATTTTAACATATTTGACCCCTGTGACCTTGAAAGTGGGTTGAGGTCATTCATTTGAATAAACTTGGTAGCCTTTCCTCCCAGCATGCTACAGACCCAATATCGGCACTCATAGACTTTTGCTTATTGAGATGAAGTCCTTTGTATATTTTAACATATTTGACCCCTGTGACCTTGAAAGTGGGCCAAGGTCATTCATTTGAACAAACTTTGTAGGGCTCCATGCCAGCATGCTATGGGCCAAGTATTAGCCCCCTAGGCCTTCTAGTATTTGAGAAGAAGTTATTTAAAGATTTTGACATATTTGACCCCTGCGACCTTGAAAGTTGTTCAAGGTCATTCATTTAAATAAACTTGGTAACCTTTCCTCCCAGCATGCTACAGACCCAATATCGGCACTCATAGACTTTTGCTTATTGAGATGAAGTCCTTTGTATATTTTAACATATTTGACCCCTGTGACCTTGAAAGTGGGACAAGGTCATTCATTTGAACAAACTTTGTAGGGCTCCATGCCAGCATGCTATGGGCCAAGTATTAGCCCCCTAGGCCTTCTAGTATTTGAGAAGAAGTTATTTAAAGATTTTGACATATTTGACCCCTGTGACCTTGAAAGTTGTTCAAGGTCATTCATTTAAACAAACTTGATAGCCCTTCATCCCAGCATGCCACAGGCACAATATCAGCAATCTGAGCCTTTTGGTTATTGAGAAGAAGTTGTTTAAAGATTTTAACATATTTGACCCCTGTGACCTTTAAAGTGGTTCAAGGTCATTCATTTGAACAAACTTGGTAGTCCTTCATCCCAGCATGTCACAGGCCCAATATCTACACTCTGAGCCTTTTGGTTAATGAGAAGAAGTTGTTTAAAGATTTTAACATATTTGACCCCTGTGACCTTGAAAGTGGGTCAAGGTCATTCATTTGAACAAACTTGGTAGAGCTCCATGCCAGTATCCTCTGTGCCAAGTATTAGCCCCCTAGACCTTCTAGTATTTGAGAAGAAGTCGTTTGAATGAAAAGTTTACGGACGGCGCACGGCGGACGACGACGGACGAAGCATGATGACTATAGGTCATCGGACCCTTCGGGTCCAGATGACCTAATAAAAGGTAGGTCAGTATTGTTAATATCACATAATTAGGTTCTTATCCAGTAAATTTGAACGTGTAATATATTTTGTATATGTAACTAGTTACATATACAAAATAAAGTAACTAGTTACAAATACAAAATATATTACATGTTCAAATTACATATACCCTAGAGTAAATTTTGATTGGTTAGCCTTATCACATTTCCCACAGCTTTTAATATTACTACACCTGGTAGTACTACTACAGGCTTCATAGTGAAAATGGACTCTTTCCAGTGGGCGCACCCCTTCAAATTGATGACAATTAAATAATAATAAATAAAAAAAATGTGTATGATGGACACTTCAATATAAACATTTACAATTATTCTGATAACAGTTATGACACTTTGTTCCAATCAATATGAGAATTTTTGAAGCTCAGATAAATAATATCTGGCCTCAGTCGATATTGCTGATCATTGTTAGCTTACCTATTGGTTCCGTTAATGTATACCTTGTTCTCATTTGAAAATGTGACATCACTTACTTAACCAAGATTTACATGGCAGGTGACATGAGTTAAGCAGAAGATGCTTACTCTGCCAGAACACATTATTATCCTGGTACTTGTTCATATTTGCCCTAGTTTTATTGAATTTTAATTGTGTTTCTGTTGACATGTTGGTATTTTTTGTTTTTGTTTTTAGGTATTTCTTGATTGTGTTTTAGAGGAAATATGACAGTCTATCCTGAACTCAAAAGGGAGATAATGAATAATTTTTTACATTATAAAAAAAAAAAAAAAAAAACCTTGCATGAATGTTTCCCTTTGTTATGATATCATAATGATCACAAATTCCAATAAATGATGATAGATTTTTACCTCAGAAAGTTTCCAATCACATTAAGACTTGTTATCAACTGTCAGCTGATAAAGAACCAAGATGTTTAAAGCTATGGGATACTTTAATTTAAAGATACTGTATCATAGGAATTTTTTAAACAAGTGTCCTTTTTTTGCTATTTTCGCCGAAAGGTCACAAACCCAATATAGATCTAGCACATTTTAACTGAGAAAAGGTTATAGTATACAAATTCAGTTCCTGCATTTTAATAGAAAATAAACTTATCAGGTTTCACTAAAGGCTGCTTGTAAAGTTTACTGCCTACAAATGGGAGCATTTATTACTTTAAACATGAAAATATTCTCACATTAACCATCAAGAAGCAGATGAACATTGAAATAATTTAGGTTTTTTTTCATAGTAACCTCCCCTTGTCCATCATTACACGAAAACTCAAGTTTCTTACACCATGGTAAGTTTAGGTCAAGAATTGTAGCAATATATGCAGGAAATAGTCAGGAATACTAGTTGATAAAAAACAATGTTATGGTTGATTATACACTTTCTCTTTTATTCATTTATCTTGTTATAATTTCATCAACCATACACCTGCATGAAACATACCATGGTATAATGTTAAACCACACTATTTACATTGAGTTTTATTGTAAGGAAAAGTCAAGTGGACTTGTTAAGAGTCTTCCCTATACGTACTGGTTCCTAGCATCTAATAATCAAAGTACTGAAAGTACTGAGAGGCTAAACGTTTTGAAAAATGTTCACGAATAACCACAAAGCTATATTACTTTCCCCATACTCCTACACTTTGGAATGCAAAAATTACTAAAATGAGAGAACCAGAGGCTATTTTTCTTAATTTTAAGCGATTTGATATATTCTTTAATTCTTATTTCAAATTTGACGACAATAATGTGAACAAATCAAAATAGGTAAAAAAAAAAAAAAAAAAAATACACACAACCATATATTTATCGCCAATAAGCCAAATGATAAATAGGTCTATGATGAAGTTGACTAAATAGAACCTTTGAAATACCCAAGATGTTGCAATTACTATCCTATCAATATGAGGATTTAAACAAATCGAAAGGACTTTATACCTACTTCTTTATTTTGAATGTATTGCAAAGTAATAGTCCTTACTTATTATAATTATATTTGTAGTTGAGGAAAGTAAATAAGGTAAACACAGCATTTCAGATAGATTAAAGTGTAAGTAATTACATTAAATGTATTTACATGCCTATCTTCCTTGAAGTATCATGGTTAGACTTTTCTTCCAGTAATTATGTCTATAAAGACATAGTTCTTTGAGATTAAACCAGACTTCCATATATATACAAAATTTACAATATTTTCACTATAGCTACTACTATTTCTGATCTCCAATGCAGTAGATAATGCCACCATGACACGCTAAATGAATAAATATGTTATGAAAATATTTCGTTCTAGTTAATTGATAATTATAAACATGAATATTTTGGGGTTTTTTTTATACACGCTTTGTTTGAAGGAATATTTTCATTTCAAGGACACATTAACAAACCTTGAGAAATCAGCATAAACAACCTTCATCAAATAAAACTAAAAGACAAAAAATATAAGTTATAACAGAGTTAACATCATGATCAGTACAGCATTAAAAATATATTATTCATAAATCATGAACACCAAATGTAACTTGCCTACGAAGCGCAAACTTTTTATCTTCAAAAACTTGAAAAAGTGTCATGGCGGTGGGTGTGAAAAATCTGAAAAAGTGTCATATCGGCGGGTATGCGCGTGGGACGAACAGTCCAATTCGGTGACATCTAATGAGGTAAAGTGATGTTATATATTAAGACGATCTTGCCACAACGACAAGGATTAAAACAAAATTGATGTTCTGTTTGTAAGTTTTGTTTGTTTATAAGTGTTGTTAGTTGATAATTCAAACTAAGCCCCCAGACTAGCTTCTGATCAACTCGCACGTACAGTGTTCTGTACGCTTACGTCATGTCGAGAATTCCGTTAATTATATTGTTAAAAATTTATCAATAGTTCAACCACACTGTGCTTCTTTTTTGAAATATATAGTAATCGTATTGTTATTAAAAATTAAACTAATTTTGGATGCTTTTAAAATAGCGATTTGAAAGATCGCGGCATTATTTACGCAAAAATTTGCTGCTAGAGGGCTCTAACTCTTTTCGATATTTCAGCCAATGAGAAGGCCAGGATCGGTAAATTTTGTCTGAAAGGCCGTCGCAATAGGCTATGCGTACTGAGTACGTTTAGCCTAAAAATCAACAAGAGTCTAATAGATAATGCACCAGTATAGAAAAATTATCCTCCGCGGAATACTAGTTTCTAAGAAATGTTTGATAGACCTCTCAGTATTAGGTCTAAACACAATCTCATTAAAATTGACCTGACACTTCATTGTACACTGTGTATCAACTCTCCATCCTCTCAGTATCAACATACTACAATGTATGTAACTGTAAATCCCAAAGAGTAACTTAAACCCCTGCAGTAGTTAATTCTTCTTGGGACATTTTAATGATAAAATGGAACTCTCCATCCTCTCAGAATCAGCATACTACAATGTATGTAACTGTAAATCCCATAGAGTAACTTGAACCCCTGCAGTAGTTAATTCTTATTGGGACATTTTAATGATAAAATTGAACATTACAAGAAAGGCAATGCTAAAACTAGCAAAAGTATCAGCTAAAAAGTATTATTACTACAAAACTCAAAAAGCTGCTATAAAAATATCTCATTTCATGCATGTTTATACATTTTGCATGCATAAACACCTCAGCATAATGCCAAGTTAAACTTTTAAGTTTTACTGAAAGTTTACTGTCTGGAGGCTAGAGCATGCATTTATATAACAGCAGTATTCCTAGTACAACACCTATAATTTACATATATCATTACCAATATTTGTATTTCAACATCAATGATCTACAAAATGTATACTTACCATCAAAGGTACGGATTGGCTTAGGTCTTCCACCTCCAAACTTGAATTTTGACCGAGTCCCAATGACAAGAGGTCTGATGTTTTTAGTTCCATTAGCCATGTCATGTTTATTCAAACCCGTTTGTTGTCCTCTTCATTGTCAACGATTGCGTCATACTGAAAAAAAGCAGATAAAAGTTCACAGTTATCTGGACAAAAGCCCTAATACTGAACCAATATTTATCTCTTTGATAAGCATCGAGTCATGTACATCTTTTTTTATTCTGGAAATTTCCACAGCAAATCCGGCAAATAGCAACAGCTTCCGACAAATCTCTGAAAGTCTGTAGAAGGTTTGCAAATAAATGTAAAAGAACGATCAAATGAATTGTCATGATATTCATAAAATCTCGTTTTTTCAGTTGACAGTATAACCACGGACTTATATACACAGTATATAAGTCCGTGGTATAACTTAAATGGAAATAACAACAAAAAGTTCTGGGTCACTGCTTTCTGTTTCCAATTTAGTTACTGACGCAATATTCAGTGATATCAAATACAACTATTCACATATGGTGATAAACATGTATACTGTGTAAACAGTACATAATGATTTGTGCCGTCATAAAAATAACTTATACAGTATGCCTAGCATACCTTTTATCGGTACTGTAGTTTTGGTGCGCCTGTCGTTCGGTCTGCAACATGCAACCACATAAGGGAGATAATCAGTGCAAAATACGAAATGGTACAAAGTTACGGAACTTCCTTTTCTTGAGCTCTGAATGAACAAGAAGAAAATTGTGAATTTTAGCGCGACCATGCAGCTATTAATATTATTTATGCATTCTTTTGACAAATTACAATATAGAAATATTGGGAAAAGCTAGTATCAATGTGAAACAACACAGACCAAGTAATTTTCACCTTCCCCAACAATTGCGCGTTGCGATTTTTTTTCATATATGTATATATATTAGTATAGAGTCCTGATCGGCAAAATATTGTGATGTCGATATTTGGAATCAATGCTATCATTAAACGCACTTATTTTGTGGTGTTATGGATTGGAAGGGGTGATGTCAATAAATCAATCAATCAATCAATCACCGGAATCACCACGGACTTAATAAAAGATATATATGACTATTTTTGGTGTCGTTAATTTAGTCGCTAAGTTCTCAAATGGTGCCGCTTAAGGTACGCGTGTGTAGTGTTATAGGTTGTAGATTGTCTCTTCAACAGTCTTGAACCAAGGACATACACGGAAATGAGAAAATTTAATTCAATAACGACAGGTTTCCCGGATTTTTTAATATCACGAGTCATGTGATCTTGGCAGGACACGTGAGGCGAACAATCGTTTGTCACGTGACTCCGTCGCTTCATTACCTGACGACGTCAAGGTGATAAGTTGTGGCGACTTCATTTAGCGGGAGTTTCCATATAGATTTATATCTTATTTTCAGAAACTATCAATTTTCAAACTCGTACCACGAAATTAGATACGGCATGGGTAAGTTTTTATTACATAATATGGTAAAATATCAATGAAATTGTGGTAGATTTCAAACACTTAAGTTACATGTAACACGCTGTTTTTGTTTTCGTTTGTAAGAAAACAGAGTACATTTTACCTCTTTTTCGGTTGTTTTTAAGTGTACGCATACTGACTCAAATTACTTTTATTTTTGGCCTGTTAAAAAAAAGTGAGATTTTGTTATATTGCCGCAATAAGTTTCGAATACAAATGTAGTTTAATCGTTTATACGTGTTTTGAAGGTGTCCATGCTGGGTATTACCCAGGTGACTGCACGGCTCCTAGGGTATACCAATCATATGATAACCTACGTCCCATGGGACCTAGTTACCGAAATACCGACCAGGGTACATTCAGAGATGTACATCAAGTAAGTTCTTTCTTTGCCAACAATTTTTACTGTGTGCTTCAAGTACTATCTTTTGTTTTTCTAAGATGTTTCTTTCAGATTTTTTATACATTCGCATTCATCTTCTCTAAAGCTGGGTAGGAATTCAAATGTTGTGTTGTGCCAGAATATACCAACATGTCAGTTACCGAGTGATTCCCTGAATTAATTTGGTTATGATTGAAACATATTTTATTGTATCGAATACAACGGGATTGTGCACAAGTTTGACATACAGAGCTTAAAGTGTGACAAAACACACTGTACGCTTTTCAATACTTTCGAGTTTTAATTTCAAATCTGAACGAATTAGTTTCACTTTGATCAAATATTCTCTACAGATGCATTCTGAGGTTTTTATTTATTGTTCTGTAAAAGTATTTACAAAACAAACTGGTAAGATGAGAACGATATAGACCCAACAACAAAAGTAATAAAAATGCTAATCTGATCTCATTACGACGTACTGGTAACACTGTGAAACATGTGACTGGGATACCAATGGGAACAAAATCATTGAAATCCTAGTGGAATAATTTTCCACAGAAGGGATTGGCATGCATGCCCAACCAAACTTTCCGCATATTTGTATATGTATAATACACAGACCAATGAGTTGGGATGTGTGCAAAGTCCCTGTGATCGCCACCCCTTCCACCCGTCACATTCTCTTCATAGATACTTAAATGAATATGCTGGATCATTATGTACTGTTCAGGTCAAGGTAAAAAGTCACCGTTACTCTTTAAAATATCTTAATTTCTACTCGAGTTGGACTCGATGAAACTATCAAACAGCCTGTTTTATTCAATTTGTCCAAGAGCAACTCAATTTATCATCCCATGAAATCGACCAAAGAGAGATGCAGTGCTTAAATAATTACGTTGTTCACTGACATTACTCTAGTCTCTTCATTTCTAACTGGATCAATTTTTTACTGAAAGGACAAATGATACTACAATAATACTTTTCATAATTATTGTTTCAAAGTCACCATTTCTATATAGATATGTATATAAATGCCGAACAGTGTCACTTATGCGCATGCAATCAGGGGTAAACATGTTTTTCATTTGTTTTCTATTTTTTTTTATGTTTTTAATTTCTTTAAAAAAATCATGTGAGGAGATTACTTTATTGAAAATAAATGTTCATATGGTTTGATTGGCTATCTAAAGTGATTATCAAGTATGTAACTTTGTAAGTTGGCTAAGCTATCATTTCGTCGATGAAATACTGGTTATTTAATTTGATGTATTCATTCATTTGTTTAGTTTGTTCAATTTAATTCTGTAGATTTAGTATTTTAGACAAATGAGAAATGGTACCGTTCTAGTTAAGGTAGCGAGAAACGGTTGTGACAATACTTTGACATTAAATTAGGATGGTGATGCCTAAACCAAACGCCAATTAACATCTAAATATAAAGATAGATACTGTAAAGTTATTTGTTCTGGCGTTCTCTGATTTTAGCGCACTGTCGAATGTTAGAAGACTAGTGAATCGATATATTTATATGGCATAGAAAAGAATATGTATGAACTGGTAGTAATGAAATCATAACTCCATACATCGATCGTGAAAAGTGCTAAGTAAAGATTAACGGTTCATGGTATACGTTCAGCAGTATACTTAATGTTATTGATACGATTTATGCGATTGCAGGTAAAAATCAAAACAAGTATATGTAATATGAAATAGATATAGGTTTTATATTGAAATCCAATAAAGGACTATCTTAAACGGGAATTAGGGAGGGAGGGACGGAGGTAGGGAGAGAAGGAAGAACAAGATTTTTGCTAAAGTAAGACTATTTTTACATAAGTATATATATTTAACAGATTTACTCTAGGTGATTTAAGGAAACACATAGATAATAAGTAAATTTCCTAATTTGTTTTTGTGTATTTTTTCATAATGATCAACACATTACATATTGTAATACTGCGGAATAAAATACGCTTTACAATTTGATTTGTTGATTGTGATATGTGTCCTTTAGAATATGAGATACAACTATCTTTTAGTGGAAGGATGTTAAATAAAATACTTTGTTCACATTTTAAAGAATATTTGAAATAAGTATTCTATTTTAAGCGAATTTTCATGCGCTACATGTTCACAGGAATTCAGGTATGATAGAAAGGCTGAAATCATGCACGAGATCCACCAACTTAAGCAAGAAAACATAGGTCTTGCTTTGGAACTGAATGTGAAGGAAGATTTCAATGGTCATGCTGATATTCTCGAGGAGGTCAACAGACTTCGTTTGATGAATATGAGGCTTAAACTTCTTCAGACCAAACGAAGTCGAAAAGAAATGGCAGATACAGTGAAAACGTACCCTACACATGCGAACCTTGGCACTTTCCCAAATCACAGTACAGCTAGAGGTCGTCAAGGAACGGAACCTCAACGGGAATATCCGGAATCTTGCAATCCTAGAGAAAACGAAGATTGCAAAGAAGCGATTTCAACTCAGGACATCTTTGATCGGGTGGACAGGTTGGAGGCCAACGTGAGAAAAGTCATTAAGAAATATTGTCAACCAAAACACCACCAGCATAAAGAAAACAAGGCGTTACTTCACCATCACAATGCTTCGCGCGTTGCTGCCAGGGATAGAACAGACGACAAAGTTAGCGCCATCCATAAGACCAACAAAGAAGTTGAGAAAATGACCGATAAACCCACTGCAGCTAGAACTACTACGAGACACGGCAAGACAACTTCAGGCAGTATAAATCGAGGAATTGATTATGAGGCCGAGGCAAAGAGAGTCATTGCTGAATATCACAAATCTAAAGAACGACTCAGAAATGAAATCGCAAAGGAGAGCTCCAATCGTTCCACTGTTGATAGACAGGATTCTGTCAGACTCAGACTGGAAAAATACCACTTGCCACTACGTCTCTCTGAACGCCAAAGGTCAGAGATTGGTCGTCATACCAGCATGACCAGATATTCTCACGAAGCCCAGGCCAAATTACCAGACCCGATTTTTAGCAGCAAACAGGACCAACAATGTGAACTTCAATTAAGGAGGACGAAGCCAAGAGAACTAAAAACTGAGCCAAAACAATATGACTTCCATAGTCATGTAAGTTCAACTAGCACGTACCGATCAGAATACACGGGAAAACGTACAGAGGAACACAGACAACTGGGAAATTATGCATCTAGAAACTTTCAATATATTGATGAACCAATTAAAAGTTCAGAAGTACATTTGCATGAGGATAGGTTACAATTGCCTTCAGAGTCTGAAGACACCAAAACCAATTCGTATAGAAATCAAACCGAATCTGATTGCATGTTGCTCATAGTACGTCCAACTCGCAGTTCGTCAGGTACAGTTGTTGGTTACGATGTTGCTGAAGACGTGCCAAGAAAACGCAAAGTGAAAAATGATGAATTACAACAGCGAAAACAGAGAGAAAGTCTTTCTTTTCCCGAAACGTATACACTTGGTAAGCCAAGGATAGGTTCTATGGATGAGAAATTTTATGAATCCCACCTTGTAAAATCACACAATCTGTCTGCTGTTCCAGCCGAGGGCTTCATAATGAAAGGTACGGTCTTTGCATTACCAATTTGTTTTTTGTTTTGTTTTGCTCAGTTGGTTTTATTTTTCAGTTGGGAACATAGTATACAATTATACCAATATTGTAAGAATTTTATGTAATTTTTAAAACCTAATTTTCAAAGTACAATGCACGATTTAAATAGGTACGGTTTCAATAAATAAACAAGTAAATTTAATGTTAGGAATGAAAAGAACAAACTGTTATTGTTTCCCTGAATTTTAATATGGACATAAAATCTGAAGAAAAATGTCACTTAAAAATCCAAAACATAATAATGAAAAAGAAATAAATAAATGTAGATGAATGCAGAAATATGGGATAAAAAAAATTACGTATTTTATTTTGACAGAGTCATCAGATGAACCAAATTACACTCAGCATCGGAAACAAGAAATCGTATTGAAATTAGATGCGCCTTTTAAACTAGTGTTACCAACATCGAATGAAAAATCATTAGCAGAAGTGAAGCGCAATGACAGTTTAGCATTGGATATGCAGCGAACATTGAGAGACACTGCTGACCAAAACTCTGCCTTCCATGGTGTTTCCGAGCAAGATTGTGACAGTGAGGTACTTGTGACATATGAAGAGCCAAATATCCAAGCGCTGTCTACACACATATGTGATACGGATATCGTCTCTCGGACAGAAGAAAACGTAGAATGTTTAGTGGCGTTTACCAGAATAGGAGATAACAACATCGAGGAAGTAATAGATGATGAACCGCAGAGTAATACACAGTTCACCAAAGCATGTGACATTAGTGTAGTCTCTTTAGAAAACGATGTTCCTGTACCATGTGTGCAAGTAGGTAACGAGGACATCGAAAGTCTTACAGATGACGAGAAGATTGATGCTCATGAAACTTGTACCCAAGTTCTTAACGAGAGCATTGAGGATGTATCAGATTCGGAGGATGACTGCAAAGCACTAAGTGAACCACTTAGTGAGACTGCCATTGCATCTATAACAGAGGACCCAAAATACCTTCCGCCAACCCTACTCGTATGTGACTCGAATGTTTGCTCGGAGACAGAAGATGACCAAGAGCACTGTCCACCAACCTCAATCGCACGTGACACAGACAACGGCTCTGTAGCAGAACAGAATCCCGAGGAACGTTCACCAGCTAAAACTGTATGTAACGTGATCACTGTTTCTGTAACAGTTGAGGATCCGGAGGATTCTCCATCTGTCACATCCGCTTCTGACAAGAACATCATTTCTTCAGCAGATGACGAGCCAGATCTCCCTGGACAGTTTACCCGGGTCGACAACAGAAAGTTTGAGCGTACAAAAGAGGAAGATTCGGGCAGCCTTGAATTTTCTGCTACCGAAGATGACGTTGGCATCGCTTCTTTAACAGAAGAGGAGCAGGAACGTCATCTACCAAATACACATGTATGTGACAGTGACATGGAAATCGTTTCTCTTACAGACGAGGAGGCAGAGTGCGAAGCACAAACCACAGAGGTTTGCGATATTACAGCAATTTCCGCAGAAGACGATAGCGCCGCCGAGGGTACGTTTTTATATGGGTTAGCTATGCATCTTGCTTTAAAAAATTCGATATCTGAGTTTTAAGGCAGACAAGTAATGAATAGATTGACAAAAAAGCTTATACGAACATATTGGAAACACTTCCGCCGATTCCCTATCAGAAACGGAAAGAGTAATATTACTGTGCTTTGTATGAAAGCAATGAGAATTGTAAGGTCTGTAACAAAGAAGCGGAACGCTATCAGAAATGAAGAATAAAAAAATGAAATATCATTCATATAACTATTGTTTGCAGGCGATTCTCATGAACAACGAAAACAAAAGGACATCGTTAAAGAGTCGAAGATTTCCTATCAGCAAAAATATGCAGATGAGGATAAATTTGCCTTAATGTCCTCTACTCCGCAACAGTCCGCTGTTGATACTACTACTGCTAGAAATGTCAAACCTGTTTGCTGGGAAATCAACGAAGACGATGAAGCTAACGAACAGAGTCGAAGCATTGAATATCCTAAAACATCACAGAAAGGTATAATAATAGTATTGATCTATAACATTTTTTCTCTCTGCGGAGTTCTCTCTAACATTCATATCTGACTTACCGACGACGAAAGATGTATGCAATATTTTAAGTCATATAGGCTCAACGCCATACCAAATCTCCCTCGACGAAAATTGCCGGCTTTTAAGGCCATTACGACTTATGTTTGCTTGCTAATTTATGTTTGCTAAGAGTATTTCGCAAAAGAAGTAAATCTTTTGTACTAGGCATTACGAAAAATTCTCCTTTAGAACAATCAACCAATGCATGTATTTATTATGAAGCGGAGAACATCCTTTTTATTTCATCAATTGCAGCAAATAATTCTAAATGATTCAATAATTTTACAATCTTAAACTAAAGAATAGGATTTCAATCTATACATAAACTCTTGTCATTGATATCACGTTTACTCTTCTTCCGCCTTTTTAGTACCAATCATGTTTCCATCCGTCGATCAAAAGGACGGAGATTATTTCGGGTTCCCTGTAATGGACAACAGCGATAGTTTCCCAGCAGAAGTAGTTGAGATCACTCCAGTGTCCAGGTTTCATTTCTCTGATTCCGACAGTTCATGTATTGATTGGAGCAATGAAAAGAAACACTCTTCAACCACTGATAAATGCGCCACCTCAGGTATGCCAGTTGTGTCAGTTACTTTGAATTGTTATGTACGTAGCACTATTTCAAGAAAAATATCATTTGTATATAAAACGTGTAAAAATTCAGTTGATCTCATAGATACATAACTTTCAAATATTTCATGTATACTGATATGTTCGTTTAACTTTATGATTCAAATCTTTATTTCTAGATATCTTGTTTATGATTTAGTTCCATCCTCAAAAGTAGTGAAAACTCGAAACCCAAGAAATTGTTCGTCGTGATTCCCAAAATATGTAGTACCGTAAGATGATATTTTCGTGGGGGGGCTCAATTTTCGCGGTTTAAAAAAAAAAACCAACTTTTTCTTGGACTCCTGGTTTCGAAGATAAGTATTACTAAACAATACTGATTTTAACAGTTCATGGACACATACTTTAGTTGTTTAAGAGTACCAATCAAATGAATGAAAAAAACCAACTGATTGTATGTCATCTGTCTATGAACATGAAATGCAATTACTCAAGAAAACTATCAAGTAAATGTATATTATGCACTTGATTGATATACTGTCAATATTGTATTGTGAAGGAAATTGTATCGTGGCAAAAGCAGCATCGTGTGTAGCTGGTGAGGGTCCGAATTCCTTGGGAAATCCTCAGGATTATGGTGTACACAACCTCAATCAGCAAAAGAAAAGCTATGCTACGAAGGGTAAAAGGGAGAAGGATTACTGGACACCTTATTCCGACTGGGATTCAGATAGTGATGAAAATGGAGATTCCAAGGTGAATCCCGTTCTATCGCAGGATGTACAAGGTAGAGTTTTTTTTTTTATCTTTAATAGTGATGGAACTAAAGTGTTGCCAACACTGTTATTGGACTCTCTGTATGACCTATATGGCTTGCTTTAACTGTATCTTTTTACCCTTCGTCTGAATTCTGATGATGATATTAACTTTTTCTTAAAGATATCTTACAACTACATGAGAATCACAAAAGATATGCCTCAGTCACCAACTTGGAAATCACCAAAGGAACCCTGACCTCCATTGTTTCTCCGGCCATTGAGAGTTTGGATGATCGACGACCTGAGAAAGTGATTGATAAAAAACCTTCGATGGAGAAGTCAGCTGAAAAAGATGAACAATTGAAAATCATTAAAGATGTGACGTCTGGATCTAATTGGGATAGTGATGAATCGGAAAAATCAGAAATTGCGACACCGAATGAACAATGTTCTCCAGTGCCAGGTAGGAATTTAAGTTTATTTATATGATGTAGCATTATTTCATGAAAATACAATTTCTTCTTCTTAACACTGTATAAAAACATTCATCATGTCTTAATTACAGTACGGATTCCATAATGATCCCATGGTCATCTATATTTAGTGCAATGATAACCTCGGTTGGTTTTGTACCTACTGAATACATATATATTTTTTTTCACGGGTGAATGTGTTGACAGTCACGAGACCAGTAAAGATGTATAAAACGCATTGTTTGGTGAATCATAACACAGGTTTGATGTTATAAAGTCAACTTTAATCCTTAGGAGCAACCAGTAAGAAATATGGTCAGAAAGCACCAATGGTGGGAACGGACTCGGTGGAGAATAAGAAGGAGAATCGCGAATCTGACTGGGATTGTGACAGCGATATTTCAGATGACACAAGTATGTACTATCGATTACGTAAAATAATTGATAATTTACAAATACTTTCGCAAGCAAGATAAGATAATGATTGCAAAACAAAGCGAAAGAAAAACTTTCGTGAGAAATTTTTAAAAAATGTGAAAAAGAATTAGACCATTTTTCCGAGAAGATTGTTGCCTCTCATTATCACTTTGAGCTATAACAGAGGCAGCATCTCGCGTATCTTCTTTTATATATCTACATGGCGTTTGTAATGTCGATAAACATCATTCCTTAGTATCGAGGATATGTAACGTTTAAAAGTTTGTGATGCTTGTTAGTTTGCCTGTTGGTTCCGTTGTTGTATATCATTTGAGAACGTGACATTACTTGCTTGGAACGACCAAGATTTACATGGCGGATGTGTCGTGAGTCCCTTTGTAAGTCTATTCTTTTTTCGTTCATATTTTGATCTAGTTTAGTATATTTATTTTGGATTTTATTATGTTGACATGTTGGTTTTTTCTTGTTGTTTTTGTTTCTAAGTATTCCTTGATGGCGTGTTACAGGAAATCCGATAATCTATCCTGAACCCAGAACAGAAAAGGCGACAGTTTCGGATAAGGAATTGCCATCGACTGCATATAATCATGTCGATGAACACAAGACAGGTGTCACACAGATTTCAAGTTCAGAAAAGTGTCTTAAATCAGCGTCTTATTCTGACTGGGATAGTGACAGTGGACCTTTATTTAATGACAAGAGTAAAGAAACAGTAGCACATACTCTGTCATTAACAGATGAATCTCGATGGGCATCAATCGCCAATTCAGATACTGCCAATGAAACGCCAACTTTCCTTGCCCCAACGGCCACTGGAATTTCTGAAGATAGACAACCCGACCGAGGCCTAAATACAACAACCATAAAAGAAAAAGCAACTGAAAAAGACAATGTGCTGACGTTTGTCAAAAATGCGACATCTGGCTCCGACTGGGATAGCGATGACTCTGATTCACCAAAAATCGAGGTCTCGAATGGAAACGATTCACCAGTGACAGGTAGTGCCATACATTCAACTATGTGATGTTTTTGTTTAATGGATGTCATTCTAATTTACTGTTACATTTTCAGTTCATATTTCTCTAAAGGGTTCCTAAAATGTATCGCATCACAACATACCGTAATTCTTATATTTTGTGGCACAAAAACGAGTACAAAATGAATGATTGATTCTTAATTTTCAATTTAGGTCTACTGAGAAGCACGGTCGAATAAGTGGCAGAACGTATTCAGGTTCTGGGACACATGATTTTTGCATATACCTGATAAACAAGTACATCTTTTATTTTTTTTCGCTGTTTTATAGTCAAGATCTATGTTCTGCAGCTGTTATTTTTATGATTATTCAATAGTCCGTGATTGACATTTTGTGTATGACATGCACATTGCTTTGTAGTTGATAAGAAAATCTATCAAAAAATGGACCCGTCGGAAGTGACAGATAGTAAAGCGGATAATGAGCAAGCGAAATGTTCCAAACACAATGCAAGTTTTGGAAAAGAATCTAAATCAGCGTCTGATTCTGACTGGGACAGCGACAGTGAATCTGTACACGATGACCAAAGTAAGACAACAATTTAATACGATATACTATTGAATTGATAACGTCATTTTCTTTTATTTCTAATATGTCACGCTAACAAATAAACTATTCAAAAGCTGTCATTCATATGTATTATTTGCGGATTTTGTGAATATAATTGTTTCATGAAAATATATGAATTTACAGTATGTGAATCAAGTGTAATTTTCAGTTGTTTGAATTGAAAAAAAAAGTTTGTTTAGCAATTGTTCATGGTATATAGTACCAGTGTACGTTAGTGAAAGTTAAAAGATTTAATTGAGTGATGCGTTTGACATAACATCAACTAATGTAAAATGTGTAAATATAGAGATGAAAAAAAAAAAATAAAAAGGCCGCGTTGGGGGTGGGGGGTAGTTTAGATAAGTCATGTCAAACGATAATCGAATGTCAGGACACTTCGTTTTTTCAGATATCGAGGAGAAAACAGTTCCTAGTATACCTGTAGCTGACCATGAATCAACAATCAGTTGTACTGATAGAAAACATGCAGTTCATGAAGCTGGTGAGAAAATATCTACAAGAAAAGATGAATTGCTGAAACAAAATATTGAATCTAATTCTGACTGGGATAGTGATGAAGGAGGTGGAACAGAAGAACAAGCAAAAGGCGGTTGTTTCAATGGTAAGAAGTTAGCAAACCTTCATAAAGGGCATATCTTACATACTTACATATTGATGATCGATATTGTTCAGTCGGGCAGCCACCAGCTGCTTCGAGGAGATCCAAGTTCAAACTGTCACGGTTCGAAAAATCAAACAAACAGAACCTTGAGGCAACCCTAGTTCGATCGGGTGATTGAATTTGAAGTAAATTGTTTTCATACATACTTTCCTCTCATTCAGTTAAAATGGTCAAATCTACGTCACTGTCCTATTACTTAAAGGTGTATAATGTATGACTTTCGATGTAATGTAATGTTATATATTGCATATATTAATAAAAAAAAAGAATATTGAATATCTCTTCAATTTCTAGATGCTGTTTGCAATGACAATAAAGAAACTTCTAACAACAAAACTTTGGAATCAATTGTGGAATGTCCAGAGTTTGATGCTCAGAAATCCAGTTCAACGTCTGATGACAGATCGCCGGGGCATGGCGGGATATTCGGAACGCCTCCAGTAAAAGGCCTGAACTCTACACCATGGTCGGACTGGGATAGTGACGATGATGATTCAAATGAAAAGAGGAATGAAATGTCCTTGGACGGTAATAAGAGTAGTGACATATTGGTCGATTACTACGTAAGAAAGAATATTTGCACGTGTATTCGTTGCATGTATCTGCATGATTTGGAATGTAATCATTAAGCACAAGTGTGTATTATTTTAAGTAATGACGTCAAAATTAAAAACAGCATTAACTTTATCATGGATCCAGTTTTTTCGGTAAGAAATATTGTATGTTTCTTAACCTTTTTAAGCAATATGTATCATACATTTTACTCATTGGATATCAAGTTAAGTAAACCTGACATGTTTCGAAAAAAACTTCAATTTCTAGTTGTTGATAAAAGCGTTAACATTTTTCTGTCTTGTTTCCATTTTGACTATAAGATAAAAATAAAACTAATATCGTTGTCTTTATTTAGATGATGGACAAAAGGAATCAGCTGCCATCATAAGCGGTCAGAAAAATGAACAAATCGATATGACAAACACTATCTCTGACCATGGAAATATTACGGGATCCCATTCCGGTATTCAATCTGAACACAAATCACTAATGAATAAGGCAACTATGAACGATGAGATGAATAAAGAAGAACCACTTCCGGGATCTGACTCCGACTGGGATAGTGACAGTGATCCTTTAGAAGACCAAGAATCAATGCAAGGTAATAGATGATTGTCAGTAATTCTCCCACCTGAGTCACCAAGACTTTGATACGGTTTAGCTAATTAGATTAAGCAAATGCCACTTAATAAACCATTTGAAAAAAAAAAATCTTCAGGTATCATTTGAATCTAGTTTCAAATGATTTAGTGTTCCTTATAGAAATACGTAAAACATGAACATGTTAAATGGAAAAGATAATAAACTAATTCCTATACTGAAGACATATTTAAATATAGTAACACAACACCAGCTGAGATACAAGTAACGTTAATAAAACTATGATCTATATTAATATCTAGTATAGCTTTAAACCTATTAAACAGTTATAATTCATTTTAACGTTCTTCGGATAGATATATTGATGCCTCATGATGGTCGGACAGAACACTTAAGAAAACGCACTGTGCCAGTTATCGAGGAGAAAGGAATTCCCACCGTTCCGTTGGCTACTGTGTTTGGTGATTCTGAATCGACTGTCCATCCCACCGATCAAACACATGCAGACCCTCATATTGGTGAAGAAAAACATGCAACAAAAGATCATTTATTACATATGGCACGAAGTGTTGAATCCGATTCTGATTGGGATAGTGATGAAGGAAATGAATCAGAAGAAAACCCAAAACGTTTCCATGGAATTGAACAGCCGCCTAACGGTATGTCACTGATACAGTAAAATGCATAAAGTTAAACTAATAACATTATGAACGTTTGTTTTATTAGGTTTTAGGAACTCAGATTACTCTGTTCCTCTCAAATATTCCCAAATTGTTTAAATTGTTTTTCAGCCCTTGAGGCCTAGATTCCCTCCTCAAGCAATGTTTTGTAATAGAAAGCCTATGCTTTTTAATTTTCGCCAGTAGTATTCGGTATTTGAACGTGATGTACTATACGACACGATGTTTAAATTTATTTTCATGTGGTTTATTCACAATTTCAGATAAGAAAATTGTGTCTGATGTCATAGAAGGCATTTCTCTTGCAAAAAACACAGTGACACCAATTGTGGAAAATCGTGAGACAGATAATGTGAAACCAAGTTCAGTATCGAATGCATGCAAATCTGATCAGACGTCATCAGATGGTGGAAAGTATGGAGCACAGCCTGCAGAACGTGTGAACCCTGGAACCTGGTCGGACTGGGATAGTGACGACAATGATGCAGAAGAGATGAAAGAGAAAGAAACACTGTTGAACGGTAAAAGAGTAGTTACACAATTAAAAAAATTAACGGTTCCTATTCCCTTGTAGTGATAACAGGGCTATGATTTGTTTCATTTAAAAAAAATAACTTTGTTATTAAATTATTTTAAAAAGTACAATAAAATCATTCATCTTATAGATGCCTGATTGATTAAAGTGGATGTGATTCGGATGACAGACCTTAAATTCTAAAAAAATATTTTTATTATGTTGTTTTAACTGATTGAGAGAAAATAAAATTATAGAATAAATGTGTTTTGCCTCATTTAGAGCACAGAATGAAGGAATCAACTTTGAACCTAACCTTTACAAAAGATGAGAACATTATTCTGGCGAGCAATACTCCAGACCATGGGAATCAGACTGGAGCTCCAGCAAAAACATCCGAACTACAAAAATCACCTAGAGAAAAGATAGTTTTTAAAGATGAGACACCAAAAGAAGAACCAAATCCGGGCTCTGACTCGGATTGGGATAGTGACAGTGATCAATTAGAAGGCAAAGAATCCGCACAAGGTTATTTTTTATTTTTCCAGTTCCACATTTCAAGAGTGAGCATTCGCCAAACTTAACAATATATCAAAGAATACCCAAGTAAAACCTATCATTCAAAGATGAAAAGAATATGGTCAAATATGTATATTAATATTTTTCGTTTACCACAACCAGTTAACTAATTAGACAAAATACTCTATTTAATATTGTATCAATCAGAAACATTGTGAAGGTGATTGTTTTCTCTCCTTAGGTATGTTGGTGCCTCATTGTGATGAAAAAGAACAAATAGCGAATCAGATTGTGTCCATTATCGAGCATAAAGCATTACCTCTCACTCCGTCGGCAGCTGGGATGGGTGGAAATGCATCAACTGATTGCCGTATTAGTCCAATACACGCTCGCCATCAGCCTGATGAAGAAAAGCAACCACCAGATGTTGATTTGATAGACATGGTGGAAAATGTTGATTTTGATTCCGACTGGGATAGCGAAGAAGGAAGTGATTTTGGAGACAAACTGAGAGGTAGTGTAAAAATTGGTACATCAGTGGAATGAGTTTACCTCAGACGCACGATACATGTTCATTACATAGTATAAATTATAAGTATGTTTTTACTAGTTGTTACAAAATATTGCTATCATAGGCATTTAGCTAAATTCCACTTACTTTTCTGCAACCATTCCGTCTCAGTTCCTTTCCAGTACAAATGTAGCTGCTGAGGTTGATTGTCCATACATATAGATTTAAACGGTTTAATATCTTATCATTTAACAACATTATAGAATAAATCAGATATATCAAAAATGATATGAATTTCATAACTCTTTTCAGATTTAGTGGTAGATCCGATATCTGTTTGCGATGCTAAAAAAACGGCGTCACAAAGTGTGAAATATAATGATTCCCATGCTCCAGAAACCAGTTCAACATCGAATGCTTGCAATTCTAACCAAAATTCACCAAGGTATGATGGAGTAACTGGAACACTACATGTGGAATACCCTAATTCATCACGTGGATCTGGCTTTGCGGGAGACGATGTTGATTCAGATGGCAGGAAGTGGAACAGAACGGGATTAAACGGTAAGTGGAGTAGCATTTATTTTGCATATTTTACATCCTCTGAACGATAAGTGATACTTACATGTCACATGATAAATAATTAACTCTAAGGAAATCTTTCCTTGTATTCTAAACACTTATATAATGAACAGTTTATGTGGCGGGGCGTACACGTCTACTGTATTGTTATCTATAGCCAATATTAAATCAGGAATTTAGATTAATTTTAGCACAAATGTCAGATATGCTATAGAACTTTATGTTGTTACTTATTAACATTCATAAATATTATACGAATTTGTATGGGAGCGGGTGCAACAATGTCACAGACATTTTCAAGTTTTACTTCAAATGACATTGGCTTGAACATACTTTAAGCTCACAACGTTTATCTGTTGTGATACTGGAAATAATGCAAATTATGGATACCTGAAAGATATTTAATTCCGACGTGTTTTGTAGATATCATCACAGAAGTCAAAGAGACAATATTTAATGGTCAAGTGGAGAATTTCTCTGAAACAAACCTCACTAGGAAAGCATATAAACAGGATGCAGCATCCATAGAAAAGGCAATCCTCATTGAGATGGATGATGATAAACAAAACGCAATGGAGATTAACGATGTTGAAGTTGAATTTTCAAAAGTCGCAAATAATATGTCTGGATGCTTAAAGACTTCCGCTAATTCGTATAGTGAAGGCAGAACAAGTGACTTTACAACCGATGCTGTTGAAGTTATTAGTTCGATGCCCGATGAGGAAGAACAAAGGTCTTTTTCTAAAAGCCCGAATCCTGAAGAAAGAAAAAGCTCCAGTGATGACAACAAAGAAGTAGCATTTACTCAGAAACTGAAGGGATATGCAAATAAATGTTACGATGCAGAAATGGAAAATTCAGATGAAGATGAGATCTCTTGCATCCATTTGAGTGATAATATATGTGGAATTGAATCCAAGAGCGATTCATCGATAGAAGGTAAAAATAAAACTGCGAAAAATTATTTATCATTAATTAATTATGTTTCTTGTGGATGAAAGAAAACCGCCCGAAATTAAATACATTGAAAAGAAATAGAAAATACATTTGAAATGAACATAGTTCTTTTCATCACTTCCGTGAAAAAGCACACCGTTTTTGTATACTTATTTACCATAAAACCATTAACAACATTCTAGAGATGTTTTTTATTTCAGTTTACGAAAAAGTGATATTTCTTTCTTTAATGTTTTTACTTTGCAGTCATTCCGGATGATATATTTGATTGTTCCTCCAGCGATGACTTGCTCACATCTAATAAACTCATGTTCCAATCGGACCGAAAATCAAAACGAATGCCACCAATAAATGGTAATCATTTACCCTGTTTATTAAAATACCACAATGTAGAGATGCAATTCACGTAAGCACGTCTATCTAGATCTCTATACAATTACAAATTTCTCTTTTTGTAAAAGCGGTGCTGTATTACGTAACGTATTTTTATTAACAAAGTGGATCTTTTTATGTAGACTGAACTCTTACCTTGTCAGTGAATTCATGTACATAAACATAAACCATTACTAGTGATACTGCTTAGCCATCTATATGTCTGTCTGTCTGTCTGTCTGTCTGTCTGTCTCTTCAGATACATGAAAATTCCGTGTTCGAATTTGATCCAAATGCTGTATCAAGTGATATGGCAAGTGACAGCGATCAATTGCGCATCAGTGATGATGAGACGTCTTCAGAAGATGAAAATCCACATGGCCTTTACAACAGGAAAAAAGAACAGCTTGGTAACGTGACTCAAGTTCAAAAGAAAAAGGTGGTGACATTCAAAATTCCAGACCTCTGTGAATATGACTCCGATTCTGGATCACATGATATGCCATTTGACAGTGGTGGTATTCGCATAATTGATGATGTTATGTCCACAGATAAATGTGCTGTAGACAAAAACAGCCAAACAAGAACCATTTGCGATCAAAGTCCAGTAAAAGACATTTCTGTTTTGGAATTTGATGAAGATAACCGAAAGCTTAAAGGGGCTAAACGTAACAAAGAAACTGGAGCAACAGATACAGAGGACTCGGCCACCCCTTGTTTCCATCTGAATGATGACATTGCTGGATTAGGGAAAGAGAAATATACACTTTCCGATCGAGGTAAGAATATCTACACTTATAATTGAAATAAGAGAAAGTTATATTTAAACACAAAAACAATCCACAGATTTTGTGATCGTATCGATTTGTTAAATAGTTAATGGATTTGTCTATAAATCAAATAATTTATTGCTCATTTTAATTTACAGATTTCCAGGATACTAGCTACGAGTGTTCTTCAGAGGATGAAATAGAAATGATTAAAATGATTGAGAAGGATACCGGATTCAAAAGAAAGTCTACAAATTCTGACAAAAAGCTCACGGATTTTTGGGCTAAAAATGGTAGAGAAACAACCGTTTGCAACATCCCATCCAAGAACAAGAAAGGTGATATAAATGATGTTTCAATGTTTATACCAAACGCAAAGTCAAACATGAAAGAACGGGTGTATAATATTGATAACTAAATTTATGTAATTCCTTTAGAGGTTGGCTTGTCATACAACATATGTATGTGTTACATCTTTTAAAGGAAAAACCACCATTTCATAAATATCGTTTGTACCGTATGTCTATAGCAATATGTTAATTTCTAAGAATGTCTCGAAAATGGAAAAAACATTTTTACTCTCCTACATAAATGTACATAATATTTTTCATAATTTTTTGCAGACGCTATATCTCGCGCGTTCACTTATGAGACATCATCAGATGAAGAGGCAAAAACATGGGATCCACACAAAAGCAGAAAAGATCAATTTGTTAGCAAAAGCGATCTTCAAGGGAATAATTCGTTGACTCTTGATCCTTCTGGTACTGGCAAAGACACCCATGAACTTAATGCTGAACAGAATGATGTGGCGTATCACAGAGATGAATTGCGTATCATTGATGATGTATGTAATGCTGGTAAAGACAGCCATGAACCCAAAGCCGGATCCAATGATATGGCGTATAATAGCAATGAAATAAATATCATTGATGAAGTATGCCAAGTGGAACATGAACCCAAAGCCGGATTCAATGATATGGCGTATGACAGCGATGAAATAAACATCATTGATGAAGTATGCAAAGTAAATCATGAACCCAAAGTCGGATCAAATGATACGGCGTATGACAGCGATGAATTGCGTATCAAGGATGATGTATGTAATGCTGGAAAAAACAGCCATGTTCACAAATCTGGATCCAATGATATGGCGTATGACAGCGATGAAATAAGCATCATTGATGAAGTATACAAAGTGAAACATGAACCCAAAGCCGGATCCAATGCTATGGCATATGACAGCGATGAATTAAGCATCATTGATAATGTATGTAATGCTGGAAAAGACAGCCATGTTCCCAAATCTGAATCCAATGCTATGGCGTATGACAGCGATGAAATAAACATCATTAATGAAGTGTACAAAGAGAAATATGAACCCAAAGTCGGATCAAATGATATGGCATATGACAGCATCATTGCTGAAGTATACAAAGAGAAGCATGATCCCAAATTTGGATCAAATGATACGGCGTATGACAGCGATGAATTGCGTATCATGGATGATGTATGTAATGCTGGTAAAGACAGTGATGAACCCAAAGCCGGATCCAATGATATGGCATATGACAGCGATGAAATAAGCATCATTGATGAAGTATGCCAAGTGGAACATGAACCCAAAGCCGGATCCAATGCTATGGTGTATGACAGCGATGAAATAAGCATCATTGATGAAGTATACAAAGAGAAGCATGATCCCAAATTTGGATCAAATGATACGGCGTATGACAGCGATGAATTGCGTATCATGGATGATGTATGTAATGCTGGAAAAGACAGTCATGTTCCCAAATCTGGATCCAATGATATGGCGTATGACAGCGATGAAATAAACATCATTGATGAAGTATGTAATGCTGGTAAAGACAGTGATGAACCCAAAGCCGGATCCAATGATATGGCATATGACAGCGATGAAATAAGCATCATTGATGAAGTATGCAAAGTGAAACATGAACCCAAAGCCGGATCCAATGCTACGGCATATGACAGCGATGAAATAAACATCATTAATGAAGTGTACAAAGAGAAACATGCACCCAAAGTCGGATCAAATGATATGGCGTATGACAGCGATGAAATAAGCATCCTTGATGAAGTATACAAAGAGAAACATGAACCCAAAATAGGATCTAATGATATGGCGTATGACAGCGATGAATTGCGTATCATGGATGATGTATGTAATGCTGGAAAAGATAGCCATGTTCCCAAATCCGGATCCAATGTTATGGCGTATGACAGCGAAGAAATAAACATCATTGATGAAGTATGTAATGCTAGTAAAGACAGTGGTGAACCCAAAGCCGGATCCAATGCTATGGCGTATGACAGCGATGAAGTCAACATCATTGATGAAGTATGTAATGCTGGTAAAGACAGCCATGTTCCCAAATCTGAATCCAGTGCTAAAGCGTATGACAGCGATGAAATAAACATCATTAATGAAGTATGTAATGCTGGTAAAGACAGCCATGTTCCCAAATCTGAATCCAGTGCTAAAGCGTATGACAGCGATGAAATAAACATCATTAATGAAGTATGCCAAGAGAAACATGCACCCAAAGTCGGATCAAATGATATGGCGTATGACAGCGATGAATTAAGCATTATTGATGAAGTGTGCAAAGTGAAACATGAACCCAAATCCGGATCCAATGCTATGGCATATGACAGCGATGAATTAAGCATCATTGATGATGTATATAATGCTGGAAAAGACAGCCATGTTACCAAATCTAGATCCAATGATATGGCGTATGACAGCGATGATATAAACATCATTGATGAAGTATGTAATGCTGGTAAAGACAGTGATGAACCCAAAGCCGGATCAAATGCTATGGCGTATGACAGCGATGAATTGCGTATCATTGATGATGTATGTAATGCTGGAAAAGACAGCCATGTTCCCAAATCCGGATCCAATGTTATGGCGTATGACAGCGATGAAATCAACATCATTGATGAAGTATGTAATGCTGGTAAAGACAGTGATGAACCCAAAGCCGGATCCAATGTTATGGCGTATGACAGCGATGAAATCAACATCATTGATATGAACAGCGATGAATTGCGTATCATGGATGATGTAAAAAGACAGCCATGTTCCCAAATCTGGATCCAATGATATGGCATATGACAGCGATGAAATAAGCATCATTGATGATGTATGTAATGCTGGAAAAGAAACATGTTCCCAAAGCCGGATCCAATGTTATGGCGTATGACAGCGATGAAATCAACATCATTGATGAAGTATGTAATGCTGGTAAAGACAGTCATGTTCCCAAATCTGGATCCAGTGCTATGGCGTATGACAGCGGTGAAATAAGCATCATTGATGAAGTATACATAGAGAAACATGAACCCAAAGTAGGATCTAATGATATGGCGTATGACAGCGATGAATTGCGTATCATGGATGATGTATGTAATGCTGGAAAAGACAGCCATGTTCCCAGATCTGGATCCAATGCTATGGCATATGACAGCGATGAGTTGCGTATCATTGATGTTGTATGTAATGCTGGTAGAGACAGCCATGTTCCAAAATATGGATCCAATGTTATTGCGTATGACAGCGATGAAATAAAAATCATTGAGGAAGTATGCAAAGAGAAACATGAACCCAAAGCAGGATCCAATGCTATGGCGTATGACAGCGATGAATTACGTATGATTGATGACGTAATGTCCGGGAGTATCGGTGGTGCTGGCCTTGCAAGAACCACGATTGGCACCGTAAGACATTATGGTGTTGGCAGGTTTGATTTTAAAGAAGGTAGCAAATTAACAGAGCCTGATCATGGTAACGATGTTGCATCATCAAGAAGATTGAATGGTAAGATACAAAAGATATTCAAATCGCTCATACAATTTCATGAAATAAAAATAAAATCGGCACAGACATACCAGATGCGCGTCTTTCCAAATTATGAGCTTTTGATAGGGATGGGTTTATGAAAAAAAACGCGTTTCGCATGAAAGAGCATTGTACATAAATATACATTTGATTCATTTTTATCGATTGGTTATTATCTACACTCTCTCATATTCATAAACGAGGCGATTCAACTTTATCTTATAAAGAAAAAACACTTTCTTGCTAATGCTTAACAGTGCATTAAAAGTGAGCATGCACACTTTCTATTTTGTAGAAGGTCGAGGCTACACATATGAGACGCAATCAGATGATGAGGCAAATACACGGGATCAACATAACAGCATAAAAGACAAACCAGTTAGCAAAACTGATGTCCAATGGACCAACATGGAATCTCCTGATCCTTTTGATCCATGTGAGATGAATACAAAATGTATGTCAAATATTGATCCCAATGACACGGCGCATGACAATGAAGAATTACCCATTATAGGTGATGAAATGTCCACTGATATATGTGGGGCTGATAAGAATGGAACATTCAGTGATCCAGCTCGAGTACCAGGTGTTTCTGTTTTGGATTTCAAAGAGTTTGCAGCATCAGATAAAGAGGACTTTAACATCCCATGCATTAATCTGAGTGATGATGTTTCCAGATCAAGGAATGACAACAGCATTTCATCGAACGGAGGTAACATTATTTAAGAAATTTGAAAAAAAATGTTTAGAAGCAAAAACAATTTTTATAAAAACTCGAATAAACGAAACAATCTACTGAAATTTGCTACTCTTTCGTTTCATTATTATTACCGATTTTCTTTTTTTTATAGATTTCCAGGATTACAGTTATGAAAGCTCATCAGAGAACATACCAAATGACCTTAATGATGTTAGAATGACATCAAATAAACACCTGTACCATTCAAATAATGAAGACAGAAATTTGGACACCATGTTACACGGAAGGTCAACTCACGACCTAGGTTCCGCGGAAAACACGAATGGTAAGACACAAGTAACTTCATATCAGTCAGTATAACAGAATCCACACAAACATGATGGATGTGAGCGGTCCAAACTATGTACATTTTTGGCGTATGTTAAAGATTTTATAATTGGGAGGGTATAAGTAACGTGTTTCGTACGAAGGGACATTTCCCTTGTTATAAACTTGATCTTAAGGAAGTCGCTTTTATCTGACGATGAATATTAGCACTCTCGTATTTCTATCAATCTGTCTATTAAAACAAGACATATTTTTACTGGGTATATATATCCCTCTTGTTTTGTAGAATGCCGGGGTTTTACCTATGAAGCTTCTTCAGATGAAGAGGCAAATAAGTGTCGTCAACATAAAGATGGGAAATACCAATCGGTTAGCAATAAGAATATTCAAAAGAATATTGCTGAGAGCATTTCCTTTAATACTGGCAAAGACAACCAAATAAGAACTATGGGTGACCCAACTCCAGTAAAAGGCGGTTACAACAAAGATAGCAGCAAATCAACAAAGGTGGAACACGAGGTAAAATCAATTGAAGAAGAGGACATAAGCATCCCCTGTATCAAACTAAATGACGATATTCGTGGACTGAGGAATGACAACAGCATTTCATCCGGTGGAGGTAAGGAAATTTAAGATTTTTAAAATATGTATATTGTCCAAACACATAATTTGTACGTTTATCTTCAATTAAATGACAAGATCGATTATTTACTGATTTGTAAATTCTAAGACTTTTCCCCTTTCATAGATTTTCAGGACTACAGCTACGACAGTTCGTCAGATGAAAATCAAGCGATTGATGCAAGGCGGGCATCAACCAGAGACAGCTTAAATTTGAACAAAGATTTCGCACATGCGGAGCGGAATTTGGATTTCGATGACCAGTTCGAGAGGAGATTAACTGACCGCAAAGGCTTTACCTGGAAGCCCATTGGTAAGATATATATCTTCAGATTACTAGTTACTGTAAAATGATTTATTTTTGTTGAATTTTTTGGGTAATCCAAATCCGCGAACCTTTATGCCCACGAAAAGATACACAGTTGACATGGATTACAGTATTGGAAGTATTGATTTTGTAAGCAAGATTCATCAAAGAAAAGAGGTGCCAACGGAAAAGCACACTAGCAGTGCAGAGAAATGATATTTGATTTTGAGAAATTAGTGAAAGATTGGAAACAGTTTTTTGTTATTTCATATACATATATTTGTTATACAGGAGATGAATATGGACTTCATTTGAAGAATTTTGTTTTCTCTTGTAAAGACAATGATATAGAGAATATAATGTTAGAGGCCGATTCTTGTTAAGTTTATAAAACAAATTCAATCATTTGATTTGACCCGAACCTTTCAGATGTAAGATTTTGCACTTAACTGTATAGAACATAAGAGATAAAACTCGTGTTCGGTATGCGTAAATGAAAGGCAAACTCAAGCTGTTGAAATATATTTTATCACTGCATTCAGTTATGATGTCACAATGACAAGTATGTATAGCATATTCCATTGCAGAACAGGCTGTCAATGCGATACATGTCGTATGCTCATCAGCAACACACATTTTTCAAATGTAAATTGTTTTGTGAAACACATTGCTTAGTAAATGATACATGAAAGATGTCTTCTTATATTTCAGATTGTCGAGGTTACACATACGAGACATCATCGGACGAAGAAGCAAATGCACAACATAAAGCGGAAACGGGTCAATTTGCTAGCAACGCGGATGTTCAAAAGAACAACGCATTAAACATCGACTCCTCTAATCTCTTTGAGATGCCTAAAGATTCCAAAGCTAGCTATTCTGATGTTGGGGCATCGTACAAAAAGGATTCCAGCCTCCTCGATATACATCTGGAAGGTGACATTTCTGGATTGAGGAACAGCTTCTCTTCTAACGGAGGTAATAATATTTGAAGAAAATGAGGGAACAATTTTGACTGTTAACACATAAACAGTAGATAGTTTATTGTGTTTTTGTTTCTGGATAGCATAGTGCATTCTATCCTTACAATCTCGCATTTAAATTACAGATTTCCATGACTACAGCTATGAAACTTCGTCAGATGAAGAACCACTGCATGGCCAAATGAGTTCAGAAATGGTGTCCAGCAGAATGTCATCCAATAGAGAATATTCGAACTCCAGTCAGATGAAAGTGGACCGAGATATGCATTTGGATGTTGACATTCAAGAAAGGCCAATCAAGCATAGCAATACCTCCGGCAGCATAAAAGGCAAGTTTGTAGTTGTTTATCAAAAAGAAATACCTAAAATCAAACATTTAGAAAAAAATCTGACTCTATTGTGAAATTCTTTTTCATAGAAAAGCGGACAATTATTTTAAATTGAATGTGATGGAAATTTTTGAATATTTTGATCTCGTCGTTATAACAATAAACACGCAAATTAAATTCAATTAAATTGTCTACCTGAAAAACTTAACAATTGAACATTTTTATTAAATTGCTTACAATATCACCTTTTCTTTGTAGATGTTCTCTATGCACCCACTCATTCTGAGGGAGGAGGTGAATGTACTCAAGAATCCTATATGAGGACAGCAATGGTATCAAATTTTATGAGAATATTGAAACAAGAATGTGATCTAAACGACACTCACCTCAATGAAAGTAATAACAGCGGAGGTGGTGATAGATCTCCAAGGAATGACACCATGGTACGAAATAATCAACCACAAGATGGTGCTCCTCAGAATTCTTCATCTTTGTCATTAGAAAGAAAAGAGTATATTGTTCCAGCTGATAGAGGTACGCCAACTCGTTCGTACAACGTGCAGAGCAATGATAGGACTAAACCTTTCTCAAAGTATCTTTCGAAGAAGAAAGGCAAAGGTAAGTCATAACTATTTACAGTTAACAATACATCTAACTGTAATATTCTACTATATACAATTAATTTTTTGGTAAAGGGTCACCATTGCATCATACTAAACAGATATTTGTCTTCTTTTAAGTTCAGTAAATTTGGAAGAAAAATAATTCATTTTGATTGATTATCATTACGTAGGCGTGCTTTATTTGATGTTTGTTAGTATACCTGGTGGTTTTGTTGCTGTCTTTAATTAAAGATTAACATGATGTGTGATGTCGATGAAGCAGGGTTCATTCTCTTTGTATTTTTTATCAGTGGGTTTGAAGAATGAAAGATTTTCATGAATTACGAAATAAGTATATACTTTGATTCGGTTATACCATAATCACTTACTTTTTAACACAGCGTCGGTTGGATCTCGTGTCTGCACACAGGACTGTAGATACGATAACGATGAAACCGGTACAATACAGAAATGCAAAGAAACGCAACTCCGGACGAAGAAACATTACACAGAATTATACTTGGCCAGACGCAAATCCAGTGGTAAGAGGATATCTGCGTCATGTTAATATTACACATACACATATGTGAAAATCAAATTTGTATCGATTTTTCGCCAATTTATAGTGTCGTTTAGTAGAAAGCAAAATATTATTTATGTTCAGTTGAGAATACAACATTGACACTGCTGGTGAACCTTTGGTCTCCGCAATTTGTCG
Organism: Ylistrum balloti; assembly: GCF_031769215.1. Classification (NCBI taxonomy): domain Eukaryota; kingdom Metazoa; phylum Mollusca; class Bivalvia; order Pectinida; family Pectinidae; genus Ylistrum; species Ylistrum balloti. The sequence goes on along the minus strand of NW_026782927.1, from coordinate 54,023 downwards.
TAACCTACTTGCTACGAGATAAGTTTCAAAATTTAGGCCTTTAAAATCAGTGATGAGTCTTAGAAAGACGAAACAGTTGTATCATGCAGTTTAAGTTTACTTTATCGACAATTATATATTTGTATTATGAGATGCTTCATTACAATTAATATTGCTTAAAACTTACAGAGTACATGTTTTTCATATATATAACTGTTCTCAGGTCGCCTTGACCCATCTTTATCAAGTTTTCATGGAACCCCAGATGTTGGCACTAAATCGGAAACAGATTGTCCAGACATTCAACCAGAGGCACCATTCAGGAGCCGCCAATTCACCACGAAATATCTGTCCAAACAAAAAAACAGACAATCTCCATCTGATTACCAAGAAGATACCTTGATAGGCCAAGATGACAAAAAGGATACCTTATACCCTGCCAAAGAAAGCACAAAGCCCACTGCTGTCTTTAAAGGCAAATATTTCACAGCCAAATATTTGGCATCACGCCAAGTCAAAACAGAACTCCCTTTGAGTGATCCAGCCAAATGAAAAGGATACCATTGCATGAATAGTATTTCTTGATGGCATACCTTGTAAGGATGATGTCGTTTTCATCATTCCCTTGTGTTTTCTTTTTCACAAACAAAAGGTTGTGATGTTTATTACGATTATTGCCAAAAAATGTTGAAAATATGTTTAATATAATGAATAACCATGTACATGTATATTATATTTGTGTTTGTATATATTTTTTTCTCAAATAAAAGTATAAAAATGATGAATCGGTATCATGCGTTTCCATAGTAATCATATGAAATTGAAAGCCAAACAAGGTCAAATTCATAAATCAGATCTTGTACAGTTCGTCATTTCGTTTTCTTCTTTTTTCACATGAATGAAAACTAGCTTTCAAAGTAACTTCTTTGTGCTGTAGTGTTTTTCATTTTATACTGTAAATCTGAATGCCGTGACATTGGTATGAGGCAACACCAATCTTTCAATAAACCAAAGAACCCAGAGAAAGTATGGCATCCATTACCATATACATATGATAGGGGAATGCAACGTTAAAAATGGTTACCATATATGGATATCCATCAATTATCTTTGATATCTATACTTTATTTATGGGTATCTATAGTGACCTTAATCTCACTAAGGGTTGCCAAAGAGTAAAAGTTGGATCATCTCTCTTCTTTCCTTTTACCTGCCGTTTTGTCTTCCAAGTGTACCTAAATCTATAACAAGAAAAACAAAAAATAAACCAACAAGAACCAAGAACATATGAATTTTAAGAATAATTCTTTAAGAAATAGAGATGACAAACTTTACCGGTCAAAGTCGAATATTGCTGCAGACATAAACTGTCAAAAGCAAAAATAGCTGTCTGTTAGCTTTTTTGTTTTTCGATCTGTTTAGAAATTACTCTTTCACAGTCAAAGACCAAGGAGAACCTACAGTGTACGAATCGCAACAACAAACATTTCCTTCTAAAGTACAAGATGGCTTCCTTTAGGGCATATTTAGTTTTTAGTTACTTCAAACTGAGTGTGCACAACAAGGGACCAAGTAGAATCTACAAATGAAATTTAAAAATTATCTAACCAGTACCTATGATGAAATAGCAATAACAAACTTTAACTATCAAAATCCAAGATCCCGATCTGTCCGCCAGACTGTTTTTCCTGTCAGTCCCAAATTTGATTATCTGCCACATAAGATCAAGAGGATTCTTCATATAAAATTTGACTAAACTTCATCCAGCACTTGATAGGTAACAGCGACCTTTGACCTTTGTCCTGTCAGAACCTGAATCAAAGTCTTCACCTCAGCAAGTCCATTATGGACTTTTATTAAACACTACACAGAAGTCATTAGATATACCCTTTTGGGCCCTGTCCCTCTGCCAAATGGAGTGTCAGAGCAACCTACAAAATAAACTTCCGTTCACCAAAGGACATCTCCAGACAAAATTCGGATTAATTCCTCTCATTCCTATTAAAGAAGATTTTGCTCCTGTGGCACCCACCACACCCTTCAATCCCCTGGGAGCCCGGACCCACCATTGAACATAATTGTTTCCTATCCCTCCAGGATTCTTTATACGACATTTTGTCTTTATAAGTTCTTCCCAAAATAATCTGCAACCTCCTCCATTTTTCATATTGAGCTCCACTCATCTGCCCCCAAGGTTTGTAAAAAATTTAGTTCACTTTACCAAAGAATGCTTCAGAACAAATTTGGAAAAGATAATTTCTGTCATTCCTACTGAAGAATGATCTTAAAAGAATATGTTAGACTATTGAGTTCTGCCCCACGGGACCCTGGTCAACCATTTATACAGAGTTCTTTTCCCTACCCGGAAAGATGCTTTTGACCAAATATGGTCAAAATTCACTCAGCCATTTATAGCATATGTAATTTATAAGAATAGGCTGACAAATGGAAAAATGGACGACAGATAGATAAGGAATGCTGCGTCAAGTCTTAACACATTTGTGATTTTATCGTTAGCTTTTAAAATTATGTTTTACTTTATGGACTTTTTTCGCTGTTTTTTTTTTTCCAAAATGTTACAAACAACTTCAAAATGCTATATAGAAATTTGAATGGGTCCTGTTTTATATCATAGTCTACCATAATTTTGCAGTCATGAAACCACTAAATATTGTTGAATACTGATTCCTTAATACAAACTAATTTTATAATATTTTGTCAAAAGAGGTGACAACTGCAAAACAACTCTTGTTTGTTCACACTTATTTGTTTGGTAAGATTCAGACATCAAAGAAGATATGAATCATATAAAATGTCAAGAAAAAACCAACATGTCAACAAATATTGATATAATTTACTTATAAACTGATCATAGACAGGTAATACAAATTATATGAAATCCTGAACAAACAGGATCACAAACCATAATATCGATTCATATTTAATATAACGTTTAATTGGATTAAAACTGAATACCTGAAAGGAAATCCATAGGTTTCTTAGATGGTTCAAATGTCATTTTTACCGTCGATTTATTTTCAAAGTATCTGCTTATCATTCTTGTCTTATTGATACTGCATTTCTCCTGCAGTAAGTCCAAGTCTTCTAATAATCCCAGTCATAAAAATGTTGCTGTTCAGTGAACTTATATATAAACCAAACCTATATCAACGTCCTGTAATAATCCTACTTTCCGACCTTGAGAAAGTATCTTTGGCTTATGGCTGAAAAAGAAATTTGGTAGCAAAAACCTTCACAACCTTTACAGTATATGGGTGACCCTTGTCTGTGTCAATGCATAAAGTGTAAGATTTTATGGCCTGGTCAGGTCAGACATCTCTGAAACTTACCGAGGTCACCGAGGTGTTTGAATGTAGGGGTCATACTTTTCCAAAACTGTACAAAAGATTCTGATGAAACAAACATTTCATTCTAAACTGTTCATGCAAGCCTGATTTGTCAAAGTCCATGACAGTGTTTAAGTATTTTCGTTGAAAAAATTGTGAAATTTAAGAAAAGGCAGATGATAACATACCTAACAAAAATCACAGAAATCATCTTTTTAACAATGTAAGAAAACTTAAAATTTGCATGTACATACCACGTAAATGCAGAAAATGAAAGTTTTTGCAAATAAAGTATATCTAATATCAGGCCATAATATCCAACTAACCCTTCAGTTAATTGATACCTACTACAAACAATACAAATTATCTTTACATATCTAGTACACAGTTTATGACAGGTAATGCCATGTCATCATACTGTACATCCCATCAAATTAACATATTAATTATGGCTCCTAATGTGATGGCAAAGAAATCGTTTGTTTAAAAATTACATTTTTAGTTGGTGAAATTTGAACAAAAGTTGTCTAAGAACATGTCTATGAAATTACTAGCTAGATTGATGGCAAGAAAGTGTGACAGAATGACAGATGGCCTTGAAATTTAGAATTATGTATTAATAATTGTTTATGTATTCCACCTGTATCGTAAAAGAACTTGGACCGGAAAGAAACGTGTGAGTTATCTTATTATATGAGGAAAATGGAAGTTCGATCAGGGAGTCGAACTCAGGTCGCACGGATGATAGGTGCGTTACTAATCCTTCCTTCCCCGACATTCATTTTCCATCCACGTTAGATAAGGCGCGGAGGTAGGGATGGTGTTAAATCAGTCGATTTAAAATAGTTAACAAGCTTGACCACATCTCGGTTTTCACATCTCGGTTTTCTAAGGGTTTCGCCCAAGACTGAACATCAAGGCATTACGGTATACAGTCTTTCCAATCATTTTATTAGAAATTACAGTGAATATGGCTGGTTTCATCGAGAGCAAATCCGCCCATCGATCTACACTTGGCCATGATCTCATTGTTCCTGGAACTGGTCTGGATGTCGACAGCTGTACCTAGGTAGTGACTCGAATGACAGTGGTGACACGCTCCAGCTATTTCATTCACCTGTAACATAGTCAAGCATACGATGATGTAATAAAAATGGTTGAAATAGCTAAAGTGACCACTTATATGTACATCATCAGATGGTTATACAATTTTCTTTTACATGACGCTTACTCTTCCGGAACACCAGGTCTTGTTCTCCTTGTACGTCTTCAGGAGTCTCCGTGTAAATTTTTCTTTTGTTAATATTTTGCCCTAGTTTTATGGTATTTGAATTTGAATTATGATTATGTTGCCATATTGGTATTTTCTTGATATTTCTTGAAAATGTGTCTAATTCCACTTCTTTTAAAATTTATGTGAACATTGTTCAGTGAAAATTATGTTAATGAATTCAAAATTTAATATAGATATAGTATAATTATTTGGAGGAGGGATTCCATTTCCTCAAACCATATTTTGCATACTACAACAGTTGTTTTGTGGTAATTACTATCAATACTTCGATTACCGTGATGTTTTTCAATCAAATAAAACGTACATCAGTTTTTGTTTTTTGGTTATTTTTTTAAATATGAAACAACATTGTATGTAGAGTCAACATTATAATAAATATAAAGATATGTATAGTTGTTTTACTGGGTAACAGTTTTACTTACATGCATGCTGCCTGCTTTGCCCAAATCGTAGATAAACTGCAACAATGTCCTGCTGAGGCACACGGTACCCCCGGGTGTATCGGTGCCGCACAGGTCGCAGTAGTAACTGAAAAACGAACAGACATAGGTTTTCTTACAGGCGTGTAATGATCAACAAAACAAATCTACAGTGAAATAATTAATTTTTGTTGAGGTCTGATTTCCTTCACTTTGTACTCTTCATCAACGAATTCATATGTCCACGATCTATTAAACTTAGTGTATCAGCATATTCATTGAACTGTATCTGTCCATGAAATAAAGGGTCAACGAAATAGCAACATTTGAAACACCACGAGCATTGAGCAACGCGAAAACATGTGGTTTTGTAGTAACATTGCAGTCTTGTAAACATGTTTTATACACAAGCTCAAGACTAATAGACTCACCAAGTTTAACGGGTTTTTTTCCCAATTAATACATAATAGTACTTTGAAAACCTAACACTGCTTACTCGGATCGGCCATGACCTATATGACGAGTGTCATCTATGAAGCAGAAGACGCTGACCCATCCGGAACACACTGTCTTATTTAGATGTACAAAATGCCATGAGCGGTCTTTTGAATTAATCTAATATTGAAAAATGTGACATTTATTGAACTTTGGAATAAGTACACTTCCTAGATTTGACATTTATTTCAACCAATTTTGATTGAACTTAGTTGCCTTATGTGTTTTAATGCTGAAGACCGACACACGGAAAAGTTTATTCATTATCTGGCTCTGCTCTATCTAATTCTTAATTTGTATTGAAATGTACTTTAAGTATGTAACTTTTGAACAGTTATCTATAGTATATACAAACGGGGAGACTTTATGCATTATTTTGTTGCATCCAATAGATACCTTGATCTGGAAGCTGCTAATCCTCTACAAGTGTCCCGGATGTTGTTGTAGGCATAGGCGTTGTCGTGGTTACCAGAAGGATGACGATCCCATAGGTTAATTCGACCCGAGTTATGCATTTGTAGAATCTCGCATGCTAGATTTTTAGCAGTTGTGTCCGAACATGTAGAAGCTCCAGCTGAAATAAAACTTTCCATAGATTCTCTCGATTCTTCATCATTACTGTTACTACAGTATGCGTTTTAAATTTACGACTGTCATAAAATTACATTTTAAGGCAGTCACAAGTGATATTTTGTCCTTCTGTCTAGTAAAAACTTGAAAACAAAAACAGAAAGCAACCAACTTTTTCCGAGCAATCAAAATCTTGTCAGTCAAAAACAAAAGGAGACTTACCACTGCAAAGTGCAACATCAGATGCTATGTTCAAGAAGGTCCCTGCTACCCAAAGGTTCTAAAAAGATAATATGCATTTAATGCTATTCAGGGCATCGTATCCACATAAGCGTAAACACTTATATAACTGAGGCGCATGTGCATATACTGATTTATATTTTGATAATTTTCTTAGAAAAAAACAAAAATAAATAAATAAATATGTGTATAATGTCACAATGTAAAAAACAATAAACACTGTCAAATGAACTCAGGACAATTTGTTTTCATCTCAATAAAAACAAAACGTCACGTCGAGCAACTAGAGAGCATTAAATATGGTTTTCTAAATTACACGGCATAGGTTACAAGACATTTGTCAAAATGTCATCGTTTCTTGAAGCAAAGGGCGCCAACTAAACTTGTTATGTCAAGTAAGAAATTCGATTACAAGTGGTAAAAAATATAGTCATGAACACAAAGATAAAGTCATGAACACAAAGATATAGTCAGGAACACAAAGATAAAGTCATGAACACAAAGATAACGATATGAATACAAAAGATAAAGTCATTAACATAAAGATATCTTTCTAGAAGATAGCCCTGACTATGTAATTACTTAAATTAAAATACTCAGATCTTTACATTGTAGTCAACAGAGCATTAATATTCCAGTTATAATACTTTATATTGTAATTCTGTCTCCCGTCAAACCAGATATGTTTGTTTCGCGACTTGTCAACAAAAGATAAACCGTCAAACATTTCAATCTCAAATCTGAAAAAACGTTATCATGACTTTCTGACTTTTTGTCCTTACATGGGTATAACTAATGAATATGTTTCTAAGGAAACGGAGAAAATCTGACAGAATCAGGAGAATATCGTCAGGAAAGCTGCAGATTTCTCTTTTGGAGTTATGTTACTTTACGAAAAAAAGGCACCGTAGATAGGTAAGCTTTATTGTAATACTGCGAAAATATAAATTTTCTAAACTAAATGGATTTGGGTTACATAGATTCAGATATAGGAGATAGTGGTTCTTACACAACTTAAATATTTAAATAGTTATATTTTTAAAGCATGGTCCTTTTTTTAACAACATAAAAACAATTCGAATTTATACCTGATTCATGTTGACATTCAATACCATAGAATTTGTTTTAGTTGTTGCCAGGAGAAGTATACATGGTTAATGTAATATCATTTGATGCAAAATTAACTAAAGCAGTGTAAGACAGGAGTGCGAGTTTATATCCTTATTAAAATACACTTTTACATTTTTTTCAAACTTTATTTCATTTCATTTATCATTCACTTCATAACTTAAAATCGCATTGTCAATAGTTACAGTTATCGTAAATTGCAGCAAAGATTTTTTTCTGACGCCGAAGAAAAATATGCATTTGTACTAGTAATCATCATAACTAAATAAGATTTTCATAAACACCAAGGTACAGATGTCAGCATCAACTCTAAAATTACCTCTCCGTGGACGTTCTGGAGTTGGTACCACGTGTAGCCATCTTTGGTAAGGATACCACCGTGGAACTTATAACATTGATTTACAGACAACGATGCGTGGACTGGCTCGTGGAGGCCAGCTGGTGAAAGGAAAGATACCATGAAAGTTAAAGTGATAACGAGGATAATTCTAGATGAGGAGACGAAACATACTGGATGAGATGACGAAGTCAATTCCAGCTGGCGAATGTAAATATGCAAACAAAAACGGTAAGATGAAGATGACAATGCTTGCCGATTGATTGATTGATTGATTTTAACGGTCTATCGACAGCCAGGACCATTTAGAGTCTAACTATTTGCCAGCCGAAGAAAAGAAAAGAACATTATATGACAATAGAGATCTAATGGGAAAGTGACAGAAATACACAACACTAGTGTTTAGATGACAAGGACATCACAAGCTGAGGTAAACGGAACAGAAATATACAACACTAGTGTTTAGAAGACGAGGACATCACAAGCTGAGGTAAACGAACAGAAATATACAACACTAGTGTTTAGAAGACAAGGACAACACAAGCTGAGGTAAACGGAACAGAAATAGGACAACACAAGCTGAGGTAAACGGAACAGAAATAGGACAACACAAGCTGAGGTAAACGAAACAGAAATATACAACACTAGTGTTTAGAAGACAAGGACAACACAAGCTGAGGTAAACGAACAGAAACATACAACACTAGTGTTTAGAAGACAAGGACAACACAAGCTGAGGTAAACGGAATACATGTACATAACAATAAAAATAAAATTCCAGATTTCATTCCATCATCAAAAGCGACTACCTTTATGTGACGGAAGTCGTTGCAATGCATCCGCAAAGATTCGAACCCGGGACCTCTGCTTTACTACTGTTGTAGTTACCAAGGTTACAGTGAAGAATAGTTGACAGACTATACACAAGTTAAGGTTAATTAAAAGGTGCAGATCGGGCTCATTGTCCCTCCCTTAATCACGGACTTACATATAAACCAAGGTCTTGCTGAAATCGGTGAGAGTACTATTGCAGGGAGAAAAACATCCGCAATTCTACCATACAGACTACTTACGGCCCGAGTGAGCGTTGACATTTGAAGTGGTGAGGCAGAAACACGTTCCAGATACTGGGTGTTGTCCGGTGATGTTCGCCAGTACACCGCCCAGCAAGGAGCAGGCGACAATCCAGTACAATAACATAGCCGAAATACCAAACACCAAACCACCGACCTACCAGAAATAGACCTGATATTATCTTATCAGGGAGTCAATGTCCATAAAAAGACAAGGACTATATTAAATGCTAATAGTTCATATTGAGTGTGACCTTAAAAACTTTGGTCAAAATTTACTTTTTTATCACCGATTGTTTTCCACCCTTCTATTTGTTTTCATTGAATTCGGTAAATTTCCTCTGTTGGGCCTTGACCCTTTGCTCCAAAGGGGTCAGGCCTACTATTTATGCAAAATTGAATCTTTCAGGCAAGGATGCTTCTGAAAAATTTGGACAAAAACCTGTCATCCCTAGAAAAGAATGATTTTTTTTAAGAATTTACATTATATGTCTTATTGGCCCCCTTGGGGTCTAGCTCCACCATTTACACGCATACAAAAGTTGTCCTTCTTCAAAGGATGCTCCTGACTTAATTTAAAACTCATTTCCCCTTTGGAGCCCTGCCCCCTGGGGGTTGAGATCCACTGTTTATACAAAACTGAGTCCTTTTCACCAAAGGATGCTTCAGACTTAAAATGAATACTATAGAAGACAGATTTTACAGAATTTGCAATATATCCCCTATTGTGCAAGTCTGTCCCTCAAGTGAGCTAACCCAATCCAGCCATTACTTCTCACATAAGAATCATTTGAGTACAGACCATAGGTGAAGGACAATTTAAACACCCTACTATTGGATGACAGTGTGAAAAGACAAATGCAGAAAGAACAACACTACTCTAACATGAACAAATCTACATTTTAATGATAAAATCGCAGATATCATTTAAAACAGTCCAATTAAATCAGATTTATAACCATAACTACATAATACTGAGAAAAAAAACTTGCATAATATCAGTGTATACATGTATCAGAAACACAGGGGCCTGTATCCATTTGAATGACCATGCTCATGTCTCTTTACATTTCCACAAACTACAAATCACTTTCAGAAAAAAAAATGCTGATATACTCTATCATTAAAATACAGAATTTGGATTTGAGCACAGAATCTAGCCCGAGCAGAAGATGGTATCACCAATACAGGCCCTTCTATACAGTATTTACAATTAATAAAATAAATATATCGGGCTATCCAAAACAGTATACACTAATATATTGTAAAAACAGCACTTAATCTGTAGATTTAGGTCATAAGGTATGTATTTTTAGAGATCAAATCTGGGTAAATGTACCATGACCAGTAACAAGCCCATCCCCCACTTCAATCCTAGTTCCAGGCTCTGATCCCATGGGCTTATTACTTTGATAAATACGGTAAAGTAAGGGTTGATTACTACTAAATAAAAAAAGATCTTTTCTGTATCTGTAGAGACAAAATTGTTACATAACTAATACTTATTATAATTTAATTAAGGAAATTAATTTATTATCAAGAAAAGAATGACTTGACTAGGGGAAATCATATTCCAGTGTAACTATTGAACCTAACATTTCAAATGAAAGAAATTGATGTTGTCAAACAGGGTAAATTTAGATATACTATAAGCACATACAAAGCCTGAGGAGAAATGAATCATACCATCAATTTTATATCCTGATTTGTTGATCAGAGATAACCCCTTTGTGGTGGTTATTCATTCAACTTTGTGAGCTATTTGAACACCAAAAGGTCAGTCTGAGTAGTGTTTACAGCTGTCAGGTGGGTAGTACTGATTATTCCAGTCAAGGTAAATTTTGTTTACCACAAGCTTAAGATAAGGAAATATGTCGGGTTCGCATGGAACTTTGGTGATTACATTGTAGGACTTGTACATGACCTGGAGAAAAAAGTCATAGTTGACACTCTGTAATCCCAATCAGAACTTATTAAGACAATTTGTCATATAGATAATATGCCCTGTACCATGCCAAATGATTTAAACGCAACAAAGGAAGGTGCATAACTCTGCTGTTACCTGTGGAAAATGAATTAGCACAAGATCTTTATATGACATACATATTAATTAAACTGAGGCTGTTTCTCGTTTGTTTCCTAACATTTTGTGAAAATTTCCAATCTTATCCTGAAAAATCATGGTTGATCTATTTTCATGGTTGATCTATTTTCATGGTTGATCTATTTTCATTGAATTTGTGGGTACTTTTAATCCATGAATTTTCATGTCCCGGAAATAATATATATATAAAAGGTGACATGGATTATTGTACTTGCAGATTTTGTGAGCAAGAATTGACCATAAAATCAAGTGCTAATGAAAATGTGTAGTTTTGGAAAACCACGAAATCTGAATCCCACAAAAAGATATGACTTTATAGTAAATATACTTTTACAGTACACATTTACTATTAAGACTTCCATGTATCCTATATCAATCTTTATGGTTGATTGCTCTCTATTATCTCAGAATGTTTCAGACCTCCATTACAACATGTAAAAATGTTTCTGGGGGAGAGGTTTTGAGTAGTATTATGATTCATTATGGCATATTACACTTTTGTTTGATAAAGAAAGCAGAAAGTTTAACAAACAAAGGGTCCTAGATCAAACACAACTATACCCAAAAAAATCAACAACTAATTGATCCTCTATGACAAAAATGACCTGAAAATCAGTTTTTAGCTGTTTAATTTACAAACCAACAAGTAAATATCCAAACAATTCTTCGGGGTATGACAATGTAAATGGCAGGTAATATTTTCCATGTCATCAAATGTTTTAATTACATCTGGAGGGTTTGTGTATTATTGCTAGTATATATACATATAGGTTTCAAAAGAAATTTACCAATTGCCAAACCAGTTAAGGCTGCAATCTTGTGTTAAAAAATAAAATCCTGCGGTCTTCTTTCATAAATGAGATCAAAGGATATCTCAATTTATCCTGTTTCCAATGCAATCTTTTCGCCATTCTGTCACACTACTTTCTTCCCTAGCTACAAGAAGTATATGATATAGCCAAAAATTCCTGTGATTGCAGTACCATATTATGCATTAAGCTTGTCATTTGTCTAATGAAGGCAACAGTGTAGTTATCAAATGTCACACATCAATTCTTAACTGGTTGTGATACAAAAAGCATCTATTCAAGATCAAATACTGTCAATCTTGGTCGCTGATTAGTTTGTCATCCTATATTTGAAAATTATTTTCATTTCAAGAAAAATTACTTTTTAAAAAATAAAATGTTGCAATAATGAGTTTCTTTGACCGATCATATTCACTTTAATATATAACACATTATTTACAAGATTCTATAACGTTGAGTTTCATCAACATATCTCATGATCAATTTAGATCATTCAACAATTAACAACACTTATCCTAAGTATCAGAATCATCAAGAGGATTGGAATCTGGAAAACCCTTCACCAAGATTCATATTGTGACACTTTTGTTGTGGTATCAGTACTTGGAACCCCACAATACTGTGGATGTTCATATTTTCATAGTCATAATAATTTAGCTGATTTCATTCTGAAAATATTGTGTTAAAGTATGCCTGCACTAATTTCTGTATTTTGGTTATAGAGCAAAAATTGTGTATGCACTAATTCATTAGTGTGCTAATTTGCCAAAAAAATATCCCACACTAAAATTTGTTATGCTAAAATTAAGTATATTCACAATACATATCTTCCCAATGGGAAAATTATGATCGGGATCATTACAAAAATATTGTTGAAGACCTCATAAAGAACTGACAACACTTTCACTAAAATGTTAATAAAAAATGTAGTTATATATGAGAAAGATTTCATGCATTACTAGTTTATGGTATGTCTAAATCCTGATGAAATTAATCAAAACAAACCTATGCACATATCCATTACCATAAATATATGAAAATCTCACACAAAACCAAAACAGGAATACCATTTTTTCTCTCTTAACTGCTGTAGATGTAGAAATAATCAAGCAAAAAATTCACAGACTGTTTAAACCAAAACAAATTTTTTTGAGGAAAAATGAAAATTAGGAAATTCAATTATGAATCAATAAATGATAAATGGGAATTAGTCATTTAGAAATATATGTGAGTTATAGAACGTACTCTAAAATTTAATCTCTGTTAATTACAACAATAGCCAAAAATTAAAAAAAAAAATAAATTAAAAATATGCCCATACCTTTATAGATGTTTTCATATTATGCAGTTTTTTTCATATTCATCCAAGTAGGACTCAATCTTTTGGGTTAGACAAACTGTTAATGTAGCACCAATATTCATATCTATGGTCATCCACCAACTGACCACTGCCTACTCAATCAATGTACATGGCATTCTAAACAGGATTCAAAAATTCATTTACAATGATTTTAAAAAACTTTTTTAAACTTTGCAAACCCAAAATTTTCATCATGACATCAAGGACAAAATTTAAAAATATTTTTAAAAAATTCTGCGTGATTGTGAGACAATGATTTTGATATTAAAGTTTTATGTACATTGTTGCTATTGTCACGAAAGTAAACTAATATCAACTATACATGTACATTAACAAAATATGCTGCTCAATAATTTCCCGAGGAGTTCAACATTCCTGACTGATAGTTATGCATAAATACAATCAAAATTTAATTACATCTGTTTATGCAAATTTCAAATAAAACTAATTAAGCACTCATAATTCAAAACGTTACACACAATAAGTGAAAACCAAAAAAAACACGTACACAAATAAACAAATATACATTTGACACAAAAACATCAACAATATACTTCAATGTGTTTACCGGTAACATTGATATGAAATTAAAAAGTAAATGACTACAAGTATTTCCTAATAATAATATTTATATTGTACCGTAAATGGGACCCTCCAATCTCTTGGTAAAGTCCTGGTAAATCAGCTACCTGACCTGACAATCGACCAAGTCCGCTACAAAATTGTACAATTTGGTACAATCTAATTTCTTATTTAGATTTAAAGCAGTCAGTAGAATGTATTACCAGATTTTATTTTTCAAGAAAAGATAGTAATTAGATATTTTTGAATAACTTCAATTACCTGCATACCTAAAAACAAAAAAAATAGTTCACAGATCACAACAATTGTAATTGTTTCTGTTGATAAATGAATATATTACTGGCAAATTATCCCATATATCACACTGTTCATTAATAATATCATTTAAAGATTCCTGTTTTGCTGTTAATAAATACTACATGCTTCATCAACTTTTCTGAAAATTGTGAAACTGCATTGATTCATTAATCACATCTGATACGTCACAACACTATTTAAATAAATCTTTGGTACTGGTATATGTATCTGCCATAATTTAACACAATAAAAATCAATATCTAATCAGATTCTTGGGTGGTCTGGTGCCCAGGTACAGTGGTAATCCATTCAAGCGTTCTTGCCTTTCACCTGACTACCCAACCAGATTTCAAATCCACAATCTAGTGTGAAAAAGTATGATGGTCATGATGACCCCAGCCCAACTACCGGTAGGTAGGTTTCTTCTGGGTTTCCAGGTTTCCTCTTATGGTAAGACCTCCTTCTGCCCTTCAGCTAATATGTAAATTCAACTTCTTCCACAAATTGTTGTAAAATACAGTTTAAGGAGGAGAAGAATATCTTACTCTTAACAATTTGATTTTAGATCAATCTTTTGGTATATATTCATTTCCGATTGTATTTAGATAGGATTGAAGGATTTCTATAACAGAAAGCACGGCCAACTTACAACAGAATATTTCAAAACATCATATACACAAGATACTATATAACATCATCTATGGCCTAACATTCAATAGAATTTGGCCTCATGTCTTTTTCAAAGTTAGACAGAGTAGGCTTTATGTAGTGTCAGAATGAATGTGTAACTTTTCAACTAAAACCATTCAGCAATAATATATACAGATTCATTTCATAATGAATTAATGGAGGTTTATGATGAAATAAGAAATTTAATATTTCAGACAAAAGTAGAAAAAAATGCGAGATCTGTGAAGATGTTAACATGTGACCTTAACTCGATATTACAAAACATATATTTCTAATAACACCATTAAGATCTTTCTCTAATTCCACATTTCATATTTGACATTTTCTTCAGTAAGACAATTTGAGAATTAGACAAGCAAAATGTTCCGACTAACAACATTTCACCATATTTAGCACTGTGCACTTGACTTAAATTCCAGGTGTGTGGCTGTATGCAAAGCCAGATATGTCATGATGGCTTTAAGTCAAAGTGAACTATGGCCTGATCATTATTATCAGATTCAATCCCCACATATTTAATAGTATAATAATTGAGATATTGTACGAGGGGACAAACTGGTCTTTACAGAACTTAAAATCCTACAGTTCCACCATCCTGCACTATCTCCAATATATACAGGAGCCAGGATTCCAAGCATCCTTTAAATTAAATTCATGTATCTTAGAATTTTTCCCATCAGATCTGTTACTGTATCTCGTCTTCTCCCATCAGATCTGTTTCTATATCTCGTCTTCTCCCATCAGATCTGTTTCTATATCTCGTCTTCTCCCATCAGATCTGTTTCTATATCTCGTCTTCTCCCATCAGATCTGTTTCTATATCTTGTCTTCTCCCATCAGATCTGTTTCTATATCTCGTCTTCTCCCATCAGATCTGTTTCTATCCATTTATATAACTTGTCTTCTCCCATCAGATCTGTTTCTATATCTCGTCTTCTCCCATCAGATCTGTTTCTATATCTTGTCTTCTCCCATCAGATCTGTTTCTATATCTTGTCTTCTCCCATCAGATCTGTTTCTATATCTTGTCTTCTCCCATCAGATCTGTTTCTATATCCATTTTTCCCATCAGATCTGTTTCTATATCTTGTCTTCTCCCATCAGATCTGTTTCTATATCTTGTCTTCTCCCATCAGATCTGTTTCTATATCTTGTCTTCTCCCATCAGATCTGTTTCTATATCTCGTCTTCTCCCATCAGATCTGTTTCTATATCTCGTCTTTTCCCATCAGATCTGTTTCTATATCTTGTCTTCTCCCATCAGATCTGTTTCTATATCTCGTCTTCTCCGATCAGATCTGTTTCTATATCTCGTCTTCTCCCATCAGATCTGTTTCTATATCTTGTCTTCTCCCATCAGATCTGTTTCTATATCTCGTCTTCTCCCATCAGATCTGTTTCTATAACTTGTCTTCTCCCATCAGATCTGTTTCTATCCATTTATAGAACTTGTCTTCTCCCATCACATCTGTTTCTATATCTCGTCTTTTCCCATCAGATCTGTTTCTATAACTTGTCTTCTCCCATCAGATCTGTTTCTATAACTTGTCTTCTCCCATCAGATCTGTTTCTATCCATTTATAGAACTTGTCTTCTCCCATCAGATCTGTTTCTATATCTCGTCTTTTCCCATCAGATCTGTTTCTATATCTTGTCTTCTCCCATCAGATCTGTTTCTATATCTCGTCTTCTCCCATCAGATCTGTTTCTATATCTTGTCTTCTCCCATCAGATCTGTTTATATATCTAGTCCTTTCCCATCAGATCTGTTTCTATATCTCGTCTTCTCCCATCAGATCATAACTATACATATATATATATGTTTCTCCATCTTTTGGCCTATCAGATTTACTATTTCCCTACAGATATTCCCTTTCACACCTGTTATCTGATCTCTAGACCTTTCCGATCAGATCTTTGTTTATTGTGATTATTTCCCTCCCCAATGTCCACAGTACTAGCACTAGTTTGTCCTCCACTTGTACCACTTCCGGCCTGGCTGTTCTGAGAGACCTGGAGAGTCCACTGAATAACATCAGAGTGTGTCTTCATGTGTAAGTTGAGCTGTGCTTTGTTTATAACTTCAAATCCACACTGACAGCAGCGAAATGTAACCCAACAGACTGCACATAAGCTCTCCGCATCCTTGGTGACACCTTGACTAGCAAGTCGAATCCGCATCTTTTCACGAATGGTTTTGTTGAACTCTGCAACATCATCCTCACAGCATTCTTTGGTGTCAAGTCGACTGTCATAATCAATAGCTGCATTTATAACTTCATTTGTGAATTCGTAACTATAGTTCTGGTCACTAGCATGGCGCCACATGTGGGACTTGAGTGATGGCAGGTGGTGACATACATAGCCACATAGGTTACATTTGTACTGTTCCAGCGGCTGTTGCACAAATCGCTGGTCATTAATATGTCGTTTCATATGTGATTTCAAACTACGATTAGACACAGCAGGAAAGTCGCAAAGTTCGCATTTTAGGACCTTAGGCTCCTCATGTGTCTTCATATGATTACCAAATCTAGTAAAGGAGTTTGTGACATAATCACACTTTGCACAACTGAAATCCTGTTTGTGTAACCTTCCTTGAGATTTCTGATCATGTGAATCCTTTTTATTTTCATCAGAACATACAATCAATGGCATTTCATCTTCTGCGTTACACATGCCTTTCTTATGAATTCTGAGCTGTTGCTTTGAGCTAAATCTGCAATCACATTCCTCACACACATATTGTTTGAGTTCGTGACAATTGATCATGTGGTTTCTAAGCAAATTAGGGTTTCCTGTTTCAAATTCACATTCCTCACATGCAAAAACATCTTTTTCGTTATGTGCTCTCATGTGAGCTCGCAGTTGACTCTTGTAATTAAATGCAGATGGACACAACTTACACTGGTAAGTCCTAACTTTACAGTGCTTTATCATATGATTCTGCAAGTCCTCACTAGATTCTGCCATGAAGTCACAAAGAGAACACTCAAATGGACGCTTTGTCTTGTGAAGACGCATATGCTGCTTCATAACGAAAGTGCTAGAGTTCGAGTAGTGACACAATTTACACCGAAACCTTGACTCGTCTTCTTCTGCCTCTTCGATACGTTCAACATTGTCCATCTTTTCCATTGGCCCTTCATCCTCTGCAGAGAGCCTGCGGGACTTCTTTTTCGAACCTTTCTTTCCGGAGTCTACATCATAGTCTGTTTCTGACCGTGATCTTTCCCTCAACTGTTCAATGACAGCAAGAAGAGATGAGGAAATACCCTGAGATTTTGGAGTCTTCTCCTTTGTACTATCTACTTTTTTCGTAATGACATCAGACTGTTTGTCCTTGACATCATTCACTGATGGTGGACATGCTGGATTGTGGTTTGCTCCTTTTTTCAACAGTGACAGTAAAGTTACAGCTGATTCTGCCATAGATGATGGTCGAACATCTTCCTCTAATGTTTCAATTCTTTCATTATTTTTATTCTCTATCTCATCATCAAAAACGTTGCTTTTACACTTTCCATTCCCAGACACTTGCTTAGCCTTCTGTTCGCTATCCTCTTTGTGATTTGGTTTAAGAGCATTGATGGCCTTTTTCTTCAACCTTCCTGATCGCCTGGCACCAAGTCTAGTTGAAATCTGAGCCTGCTCTGAAGTATTAGCTTGTGATTGACCGGAATTTGTATCAGACATGAACCCAGAGTCACCGCATTCCATGTCCTGTTCTGATCCACCAGTTATCTCCCCTTCAATAGATCCTGTTGTTCCTGAGCATGTGCGGGGACTGCCTTGTTGACTCTTTATGCTGGTGAGCCCTGATAAGTTGGCCACACTGTCCACTGTTTCCACGACAACATTCCCTTGCTCTACAGAATCGTCACATTCAGCATCCTCTGATGCACAGAACATCTTCACCATTTGTAACATTTCATTTACATCGTACTTCGATTCACTCAGTTTACGTCTCTTTGCTGTGTTAGGTGCTTGGGCTAATCCTGAGGTTTTGGGAGATGCATCACCTTGTTTCTCAACTTCCATCTTATCTACCTGTATTTCTTTTTTCTCAATTGCTGTGTCCATTTCCTCTTTGCTATCATTTCCAACAACAGATGGTTCAACAGATGTGTTATTAAAATTTTCAATATTTTTTCCCTTAATTTGCTCTGCATGACTTTCCTCTGGTATTTTTATAGATTTATTTTCTGTGTCATTCCTTGTAGATATGATATCCATGTCATTTCCAAGGGATGGCACCAAGACTGGTTGTGACAGTGGTTTTGTGACAAAATCTGTTTCAACTGAAGCAGATAACTTCCCTCCCTTCTCCTCTGTGGAATCTTTGACCTCTGACTCCGATCTGGGCTCTGTCTCTGTAACCTTTGGTAAGGTCACTTCCTGTGTGAGCCCTGTCATAGCCCTTGCAGCCAAAAGGTGAGCTAAAGCTGGAGCAACAGGACTCACAGACGTGTGTTGTGAGGTAGTCTTATATTCTTTTAATACTTTGTGTGCCTTTTCCATCATGCATACAGATACAGAACTTGGTGTTAAATTCACACATGATTTAGATTCTACATCAGAATCATAAATGCTGAGTGGACCATTTTGAAACATTGGGTATTCTATGTCCTGGTTGCCTGAATGTTTCCAAATGTGAGCTTTTATAGTCCTCTGAAACTCACAACTATATCCACAAATCGTACACAGGTATCGAGCATTCACTCTGTCATGGATAAAAGGAGGTAACTCTCCATCTTTTCCTGCAGGTAATTTCTGCTGTTTGGCAAGGATAGTCTCCTTGAGATCTTGACGGATGGCAGAGTGGGATATTGATTCTGTTCCTGTTGACATCACAGTAGCTGATACAGATGTGGAGGCTGTTGCTGCTGATGTTGAATGTACTGATGGGGAATTTGAAAAAGAAACCAAAGTCATGTGAACAGATGCAACCTGTTTTTCAATTGTGGCCGTATTTACAGATTTAAGTCTCTGTACGGACGATGCTGGTGGTGACTGCAATGGTACCGACTGAATAGATACTGTTTTCGCTGGTACTGATGGCACAGGAACTCCCTGTACTGGTACTGAGGTTATGGGTGTAGCTTGCCTTTGTTGCTGTTGTCCTAGTGCAGAATGTACAGAAAATGATGGCACCGGAATTGATGGAACATTTGAGTGCTGAAGCTCAGGTTTGTGTGCTAACATGTGTACTACAAAATTGTATGCTTCATCACACACAAAATCACATTCCACACATTTGTACACAGACTTTTCCTGTGATGCCAATTTTTCTATTATGGGTTTTGATGGAACATTTTCCTCTTTGGATGATGAGGATGGTGCATCAATGCTCTGTAAGTGGGTCCACATGTGGTTTTTCATAAGTGTAGTGGTAGGTGCTACAAATCCACACTCCGAGCATTTCAGCAAAAGGTCCTGTTTACTTGGCTGACTAGTGGTAGCTTGTACTGGTCGAATTTTAGACAAAGGTGACACCTTTCCATGATCTGGGTCATGTGAACGTTTCGATAGAATAGTTTGTTTGAGGTCAGCTTTAATTGAAGCAGATTTCAGTTCTGTGATACCTGTGTCTGTATTTGCAGATGTTTGTTGATGTGTTTCTGCATGTGCAACAAAGGCATCAAAGTCACTAGTCATGTGCTTGCATGTACTACATACATAGACTTGTTGAGATTGGTGCAGCTTGATGTGTTCTAAAATGGCCTTTTCATCTGGTGCAACAAAACTACAAATTTCACAAACGAAGACGTTTTCTCTAGCATGGCATGTTTTCACATGTGACTCCAATTCAGCATGAATAATAGATTTACGACATGTGTTACAGAAGACAGTCTTCTGATGGAGTTTCGTGTGGTTTGTAAGATGACCTTTCTTTCTGAATGTGGCGTTGCAGTGCGTACACTCATAGGGTCGTTCATTCGAATGAACAATCAAATGCTCTCGTAAAGAATGACTCCGTTTACCAGCATAATCACAAAAGGGACATTTGAATGGTCTGTCAGCATGATGGACAAGATCAACATGCTGTTTTAAATAGTGCTTGTTATAACTTGCATAATCACATTCCTCGCATTTAAATGTTTCTTTGCCTGCTCGACTGCTGTCCGTGACAGTTATCTCTTGGTGTTTGATATTACTATCAGGACAAACGGATGGCATGACTTGAACAGGTGTTGGCTTTTTCATCGCAGTACTTGCCTGAGAAGTGGAGGTTCTCTTACTTAATGTCAATTGAGATTCACCGGGGATGAGATTGGGCATTGTTTTCTGTCCATGAGAATTAAACGGTACTGGAAAAACTTTTGAGATATTTTCAATTATAATTATTGGACTTTCTGAACGGACGGCTTTTTCATGTCCAATATTAATTGTCAGATTTTCTACACTAGGGGTAGCTCTTACAGATGTCAATTCTGCAAGCAACTTCGGACGAGTTGCCCCAGGATTTGAAACTGACGTTGAAGAAATGGCAGCTGAGATTTCGTCTCCATTATCAGATGGTTTACCACTAGCAGAGTTTGATGTCAATTCCTGCATCATTTGAACACTACTTGAACTGACCATCTGCTTCGTGGAAAAGGGTTGGCTAGCTGGGTTTGTTTTGATGTCTGTGACAAGTGACTGGATGACATCACCTGAAGGAGGAGGAGGATTAAGAATATTGCTGGTATCTGGACTGCACACCTCCATCGTTGTTCAGGTATTTAATCTCCTGAAATCCATCATAGCTTTGAAGTTGGACCTGATTCACTTGACATCTGGGTTGTATTCACCTGAGGAAGGACTCCTGTAACAGAAAGAAACACTGATATTACAAATTTGTATATTATATCTTACCGATACTTTCTATCAAAGATTAAAATCTTTGTAAAAGTCAAACATATGGTCAAATATTGAAAGAAAAAATATTCCTTTTTTAAGATCTTAGTATTTTTACATCAAAAAAATGCACCATATTTCGGCCATCCTTACTTGCACTTCAGTATTTCCAAGGAATATAGTATAACCTTGATTCACCGAAACTTTCCATCAAGCATGATTTTGGCAGTATGAGTTTTTAGATTCTTAGTAAATTTCAATGGAAAAATGTTAGCTGCAATGATAATACCAACAACTATATAATAAAGATGCCACATTAATTTCACACGAGAGAGTGAAGTTCATAATGCCATTTGCCTGTTTTACAAATGGAAACTTTTGATGCAATAATAACTGGCACAATATGAAGCGCAATAGATGGTCCGATATCAATAAATTTAACACATTCAAATGAAGTTGTGTACAACTCATCCGTGAACTCACTTAGTTGTAAAGTCAACGATAATATCACAGTTTAATTTGGTTGTGTATCAACACAATGTAATGTTTGTACATCCAAAACATGGCAAATAGTGATATGTGAATTTTGGGTATGACAGGTGACAATACAAGGTTCTCCGTGTATTTTTAATTCATTATGAAATTATTCTTTACAGTTTTCATAGGACATAATTTTGAATTAATTTAGTTATTTGTTTAAAATTCCATTTTTTCACTTCTTTAACATAGGCAGCAATTAGTAAAATGACACTTGAAAGACCAGTCTATGCATTCCTACAATCAATTTTCAGATTGGTTGTCATCCTGATGATGGTCTTATTTTTAAGCTTAAAGCTTCTTGATCTCCAGAATTCTTGTAAAAGTTACCATGTCACACACACATTATTTATATTGTAGCCTACTTACCATTTTAATTTATACTCATCATCTATACAAAATATAAGTATAGGAATACACATATGTATTAATTTCATGCTTTATTTCTTAACCACGACTGCTCACCACTTGGATCTCTTGAGGCTACTAAGTGAAGCTTCATGCTCTCCATTTTTGACAATTCTATATATAGACTTTGAAAATGATCTACAGAGTAAATAATGAATAAATAAAAGCTGCCAGGTTAAAATGCATTTTTTTTCGGTTCCAGTTATTGCTTTCTGATGCTAATATTAATATCCGGTTTCCTCCTTCCTCGGCAGTCAGACAACACAATAACACAATCGTAATGTTATATGTATAGCTGTAACATTGTAGCTACCTTATTTTAAACACGTTCGAACGAGCGTCTGCTATTTCATCAATGATTTGAGGCATCATTACGTAAGGCTGCTGTGAGCAAGAACTCTTTAAATATTTGGAACAATAAACACGCGTGTGAATGTGTGTGCATGTGCGCGAGGTATACAATAATGGTTTCAGTGGAATACACACGTCAAGTGATTTTTGTGTCAACTTCATATTCTACAAACAAAACAGAAAGATATGACCCTTTCAATCATACAAAAATAGGTATGTTGCTATCGAGATATTTCATCCCATTGGAAGTGACAATGAAATGTATTCAGCCAGTGCAACCTATTAGACAGATGTTGCCATGCTATTTCGTACACGGCATCTTGCATGCTGCAAGCAAGCAAGCGGGAATTTCGGTATGTTGTTCTTAGCAATGAAATCAAAGAGTAACACAGCTTCACATTCGTTTAGCATATCGGCAAATAATACCAAAATATGTAACGTACAATATTCCTCCATAATCTTGGGTTGTTCAACATGTTATTTTACTTACATCATGTGCAAACTTTGATGACTATCTCGTTGTAGCTCATGTTCATGATGGCGAAATGTAAGGCCGATCACGTGATCTGGTTGTACGCCAGAGAAAGTCACATGGTTACATGCCTCTTTCTCAAGAGAAATTCCGTTAATTCACTAATTCAACGCCTAAAACTCGCTCATTACATTTTATGTTTATATTTTTACTTCGCTGTTGCCTTAACTTGATGTCAAATTGATTTTGAACGATAAAATATTGGAATGAATTTCCTTCCGACAAAGCGACAAAACGAAAATTAGAATAGGAATCGGTTTGCAATTCCGTGAACAACATGTTTTCTTTTGTTTTCAAATGATATTTGGAAATGATGTCTGGAAATACATTGAAATAAACAAAAAAATCCAAGTCTTTACTGAGAAAAGTTTTATAGATTATTAAAAAAACATATTACTTCTCGGCCAAAAGCGTGCGATACATTATTCCGGGGACGTATAATACACGTTACTACACTGCCTCGATTATTCATATCATATTTTTTTTGTTTTTGTATTTTGTTGCTTGTTTTCTTTTCTTTTTTGGGAGTGGGGGTCGGGGATAAAAATAAGTCATCTGCGTTTTTGATGGACACAAAATTATAGACACATCGATGTTGCAATTCTTACGTTAATGAGCAGTAAGTACGTGACTGATTTGCGTCCACGTACATCTGAGTGACAACCGTTAATGTGAATGCCTTATTCTCAAATATTGAGGCAGCACCGATGTTGTATAATACAATGTCTGAAAAATGTACACGCAAAGACCGATCTAACCACAGGACAAAATGATTTGGCATTAAAACATACTGAAATGTTAATTTATTTACTTTTCCTTGGTAATATATTGTAAGTAAAATGTACGCATCAATATTGTTTCTTTTTGAAATATGTACATACAGCAGTACTAACGATAAATATATTTAAGCTTTACAAACTGATATGACCACTGTGTGTCTTTAAACTGCAGGAAAGAAGGAGAAGAAGGGAAAAAATACCAACATGTCAACGTTAGCGTAATCCAAACTCAATTTCAATAAATCTAAGACATAATATGAACAAAAAGATACCACGGAGATTCCTAAAAACAGTACAAGGAGATAAAGACTACGGTAGTCCGTAAGAGTCAGCGTCGTCTGCTTCATGACACCCGCCAAGTAAATCTGGGTAAATCCTAGTAGGTAGTGTCACTTTCTCAAATGAGAACAAGGTATATAACAAAGGAACCAACAAGCAAACTAACGAGCATCAAACACGTTCAGCTCCACATCATACAAAGAAACGGTATTTCTTAATGAGATCTCGGTATTGATCGTAAAACTTCCCCACAATTTTCATCTACCTGCATCTTTTGAAGGATTGTGGCTAATTGCACGAAAATCGGGATAACGGGAACAGGTCCATTGGTTGGGGATGCAGGAAAATTGTTACCCAGACATGGAAAATTCATAATAGGGGAATTGAAACCATCACGCTTATCCTACAGCTTTGTGGAAAGCTGTCTATGCTGGTTTCGTTGTAAGAGAAGATCGAGATAAGCGGCTAGTGTAGAAATATTATTTTTTTAAAAATTATTATTACATTCTTAACGGCCCGTCAACACATAACAGGCCATTAGGGCCACCAAACGGTAAAACACACAGCGATCCAAAAGGAAATAACATTAAACAAACCAAAAGGTAAAAGACAAATGTTAAAAATCTTAAATGGGTACGTTAACTCAGGCTAATGTAGAAGAACCTGTCGTGTCCTTGATTTCCTATTCTTGGTTTATAGACGATGGTCAATAAAGTTCTTGTTGTTTAAAGACAAGACGCCATCAATATATCTGAAAGTGAAATTAAACGACTTTACAATGTCTTTAAGACCAGTTTTGGTAAGCTCTTCGATAAAGTCAGCAGACAGAGGGGTACAGTTAGTTCCCAAACGGGTATGTCAATAGGGCAGGTGTATCATAGTCAATAGTCTGTTGGAAGATCTTACCTCCAAACTAGACGAAGACGTTCCAACAACTCCATTATTTATATGATTCCGTCCTGTTTATATTTCTTCTTTGATCTACTTTCCCACGAAATACGCTTCAGTATACCTGTAGTTCACAGCCATTATTTCCAATCATTACATCGTTTCCTTGCCCCTGAATCCGGAACGATCGGGAGTATATTGTTTTTGTGCGGTCTGTTTGTTTGTTTGTCTGTTGTCAACTTCAACCTTGTCCATAACGATTGCACCATAAGAGGTACAGCTTTCATATTAGACATGTGCTCCCTGTGACAAGACCTTTCTGGTGGTACCAAAATTGTTCACCGCGTAACCTTGACTGTGAGCTTTGAAACCTCGAAATGTTAAACATTGACCATAAGTAAAACGTCATTGCCACAACAAAGTGTGCATGCAATCAGCACACACCTTACACGGTGATCTTGATGTCCCAGTTCAGAATTTTGTTGCAACCGCGGGCAAGTGTCTCATAAACACGCCTTATTTAGCTGCATCAACGAATCCACGCAAAGACAACATGACCAAAACCAAGGGCATAAATTAAACGAGAAAGCTCAGCCGACTAGCGTGTCCCAATTGTATTTGCACTGCAAAATTCTGAGGATTTTTTTCTTGTAGAAATGTTATAATACGTTATTTTTTTAACCAACCTTTTATGCTTATAAACAGAAATAATCAGTGAAATTCCCCTTCTTCTCCTTTAGTCACTTTTTATAAATTTGAATGAACCATTCTGATATATAAAAAAAGTGAGGAAGTCACTTTTAATTGTATATAGATTAACGGTTTGAAATCTTCGTTCACCACTCTTAGAATATTTCTTGGATTAGTCAATACAGAGACTTAAATACATAAAAAGATGTAACAAATATATCATTCGGGATATCTCTGTTTATTATTATTATTATTATTATTATTATTATTATTATTATTTATCCTGTATTCCATCTGTACGTCAACTATATTCAGCCATTTAATTTATTACAATTAGTCACAATGCTGTGGATAAAATGCTTATTTTCTCCGATGTAGATTACTCTTCTCTAAAAAAAAAATGTTCGTTATTTTATTTCCGCATAGTACCGTACCGACCAAAGTTCGTATCTGTTCCGGTAATTAGCTTTTACGTTTCACTTCCTGTTAATTTGGCCGACCGGTGTTTGATTGCCACGTTTTCACTAGGGAAAACACTACAAAATGCCTGATAGCTTATTTACAGTGGTGAAGAAATTCACAGATGAGTATATAAACAGTACTCCGAAGAAGCTGAAGATAGTAGATGCATACCTTTTCTACATCCTGTTGACAGGAATCATCCAGTTCTTGTACTGTGCGCTGGTGGGAACGTTCCCTTTCAATTCTTTCCTGTCAGGGTTCATCTCCAGCGTCGGTTCATTCGTTTTAGGAGGTATACAATTTAGAATGTAAATTATCTATAGCACACAATATTTGCTATGCTTGTTCAAACGCATATATATCACAAATTTCACGTAAGCGAGGGTGTGTACGTGTAGGGTTTAGAGGGGCATGAAATAGATCAACAAGCGATTCTCACATTGGTTTCGTGTTCTCTGTCTGATTGTGGGTCTGTCGCCCATCATCCACATCCAGTGTTTGTGGGCAATATTGTGGCAGGTAGAAGACGGTGACTACCTCACTGAACAAAACACGGAAGGCCATATGCAATACATATGTCCAGAGTAAGGGCAATTAAAGTTAAATGTATTGCCAAAAAAACCGCAATTAGGACTGCAAACACGGTCCTTAATCTCCTTGGAAGGTAGTAGGGATCAAACTACACACATCAATAAAGTCAATATAGGGGGTGGTCTAGTTACTGAGCTGTGATGTAATACTATTTAAGGATCAGGAGTAATAAATTGGTTCCTGTTGGTTGTGTCTCCAAATTAAGGGATGATGACCTACAGTGCTACTATTAAAATGAAACCAGGGTGTCAAATGACTCTGTGGACCTGTTACAGCTAAATTGCTTTTTATTGAATTACTCAGTTAGTGTTTCTTACAAGGCTAAATAGCATGGCGTGACACATTGTTCTCATTTATTGTCAGTTGTAAGTGGATGTAAACAGTTTCAATTACCAAAATTTCAATTACCAAACAGAAATCTATCTTAAACAAGTAGGGATACCTTGATATGAAACAAGGCATGCCTGTAAAAAGGGCAGCTTTAAATATGCATTTTTTTTCATTTTATTGAAATCTGCCAGTGACTGTTTTATAGGTCTATTAATTTTACATCTGTAAAATATTCTTTTATGTGTTCATAATATTATATTTGAAAATATCTTAATGATCTGATTTGTCAAATGATAAGATTAACTTTTTACTTCAGACTCCCTGGAATTGAAACATTTCTTATTTCAATATTTTTTCAGTGTGTTTGCGTCTACAAGTGAATCCACAGAATAAGCACGACTTCACAGGAATTGGTCCAGAAAGAGCATTTTCTGACTTCATTTTTGCCCATATCATTTTACACTTGGTTGTTATCAACTTCATAGGATAAAACAGGAGGGTATGTTGATAAGAGTTTCCTCTTTCATTGGTGGCATCTAATGTTGAAACATCTTTCATGTGATTTTATTGTCAGCTTTTGCTTTTATCCTTAATTGTTTTGGTTGCTATCTAAAGCCATGCTATAGGGCTATTCCAGTGAAACATCTACTTGACCCAAGGATTCAAATCACTTCTATCCATGGCTCAGTTTTTATCTATTACTTCTAAGCAAATTATCAATTAAGTTTTTGATTGGTACCCATAAACAAAACTGAAGTCCTGGGATAGGATAGATGTCTTCACTGGAATAGCTGTAAACAAACACTGGAGTCTTTGTATAGGATAGATGTATTACTGAAGTAGCTCTAAACAAAGCTTGGTAGTCCTAGGGAAGGACATAGAAAACCTTTTCATAATAGCCCTAAAAGTATTGACTAAGGAATTTTAAAGAAGATTTTTAACCAATTTATTTGATCTGATTCAAAGCATCCATTGACAAAACTTAAAAATCTGGTCCCAAAAGCAGAGTCAAGTAATCCTTGATTCAGGACTTAAGATAATGTGTGATAATGGTATCTCTACCTTGTATCTGAATGAGTAATACATGGTGTCTAGGCCTCTTGGTAAGGCAATGTGTGAAATGCATATTTTACATGATCATTAAAGACTGTAAAATCATATATATCCATTGGTTTTAAAAATCCAATACCATTCATTGGACACTTGATTTCATGGCTCAAGAAATATATTTATACTTCTTAAAAAAGTATATGGGCAGTGGGCATATGACTTTGTGGATTACACACAAAATCAAAGAAAATTAATCCACCATGAAAATTTATAATTTGATAGTTATCAAAATTAACTAGGAAAAATACAGTTAGTTACTTGCATCAAGGAATCAACAATGTAATTAAAGTATTAATACAGAAAAAAGCGTGCTTTACAAGCAATATATTGTATAGAAAATGGTGTGCTATACAAGTAATGTGTGCAAAAATGTCCAATGACCTTGATTTTCTTTTTTTTTGTTTTTTCAGAAATAGGGTGTTGGGAAGGTATGAAAGGTCATGTAGATGACATAAACGATGAAGATGTCAATCTCAACAGGGCACTTGTTCAGATGCAGAGAAAAACATTCATCAACGATACAGATGTGCATATTTTTTTTTGTAATAAGTCCATGTTATCATTAATTATACATCACACATGTATGTAGTAAAAATAAATGTTGTTATAAAGTGAAAAAAGTCTGTATATTTTTAGTGTTCATCCTACTTACGTCTGGGCCATTAGTTTTTTATACCCCATCAACAAGGTTGTCAGAACTCTCTTACCATTATTTATAGATTTTTAGCCCGCAGTCATCAGATTATGGTCGGTTAAAATTGTCCTACATCTGTGGTCTGTCCAAAATGATTTTTGTTATCCCTATTTCTTGAGAAGTACTGGGTGGATCTTTCTCAAATTCCGTTAGTAGGTTCCTCTTGGTTCGTAATTGTGCCTGTTTGATTTTGGGACTTATCAGAAAAAGGAAATGGTTGGCAGATTCAACAATAAAGATTGTTATCCTTATTTCTTAAGAAGCACTGAATGGATCTCTTTCAAATTTCATACGTATGTTCCCTTTGGTCTCTACTTCTATCTGTTTGATTTGGGACTCATCTGAAGAAACAAATGACTTCCAGGCAACCATTTGGATTTGGCAGGTAAAGATTATCATCACTATTTCTGCAGAAATATGTTCATCAACAGCAAAAACAAAAAAGAAGAGAAAAGAAGGGAAAAGATCCAACTTTTGCAGAGCAAATAAAGATCAAACAATGGTGGGCACCAAGATCCTTCTGAGATCTCTTGTTTTACTTATGATTATAGCACAAATTGCAAGTCTGTAATAAAAAGAATTTCAAACAAAAGCATGCCATCTAAATTCTTTTAAAAAAATGAACTATTCTTGTGGGAAATTTCCCAATTTACAGTATTTCATATTTTTCTTTCGAAACAGGATTAATTTCCTGGTTGCATGATAAACCTTCCAGGATCAACGATAAGCAAATAAAGTCTTATCTAATACAACTTTATTCTTCCAACAATATAAAGCATTGTACAACAAATATACACTATATGTCAAAATCAAATATCAAAACAATATTATATCATGTAGACTATAGGTCTATCACATTGTGTGGCAATAAAAAACAAAACCTCGGTAATAATAATCCCAGATTAAATAACCGGCATCTATATGTAAATGTAAAGGAAATACAAAAAATACATTTCCTAAGATTTTCAAAAATACATAAATCATCATGAAAATATAAGCACCTGATTCTACAGAACCACTGATTAGTAAAGACAATACAATTGCATATGTAACACTTTATAAAAGGCACTTTTTTGGTAAATATTCCAAAATCATCAGGTTGTAGCACTAAAATATCACAGTTATCTTCATGTATTTAAATCAAACCTCAGGAAGCAAATGCACCCTCATATTGTAATAAAGTTCCAATCCTGTCTACAATTCTTCTTGCAGTTATATAACAATATACAATTTTTATACATTGCTTTTGAAATGTAAAAAGTTTTTGAAGTACAAGGCATCCTGAAGGTCATTTCATCATGGGATATGCACTTCACCATTGGCTTCTATGGCAAGATACTCTAAAGCTGCAACATTTTTTTGTAGTAGTATCTAGGCAACTCCAAATCTGAAAAGAGAATGTTATCATCATTTTTTTATATTGAATACTTGGAGCTGATATTATAATAACAAAATCAGAACTACTATAATAAAGCCTACCTAGTGTCGGCGATATCGGTCACGAGATTATGGACCAACAAAAAATGACATGGTAGTTATCACTTCAAAAAATTACTGAATCTAAAAACTGCTGAAAAATGCCTAACTACACATTCTACATGTCCTAACGATAAAGACTATGTTCCAAGTTTCACAAGATTAGTTGAAAATTGAGTACCACTTTTTTTTTCATGCTCTGTGTCCCTAACAATTTCCAAAGACAAAAACTGACAGGTGAGATCTGTGGACAAGTTAGAACTAGTTGAGCGACATTATCGTTTTGTTCAGAAACTTGAGACACACTGAAATTGCTTTAGTTTCAAAAGTTACCTTCTGTGTAAGCATTGTCTCTGCTGCGTTCTATTCCCATTGTCAGGACACTTATCAGACAGGTTCTGGTTGGTCAATAAATATGGTGGAAACATCCCATGGGTTGAAGAGAGATAGGTATTTGACAGAAAGGTCACACAAGGAACATTAGAATAAGAGATCCGCCCAAATTCTGAAAAAAAATCAGAAAACTTTTATGAAAATGAACACCAATGATTGGAAATTTATTGAAAAAAAGGTTTAAAACTGAGCATTAAATATCAGAATGAGACATCAAGTTTTTAACTTGCCTTCAATTCCAATAAAAAATTTCAAGAGTTTAACTTAAAAAAAAACAAGTGAAACACTTCTTTGTAATCAGTGATGGAAGATATTTTTGGGGAAGATCAATATTTTATGGAATAACTTTAAGAGTTCTTGTCCTGTTGAATGTTAAACTTGAATGATCACATACCAACTCCAATGAAAGTTTTATTTTTACACTCTAATTGGTCTCTTCACGTTCGAACCACAATATTGCCGATTCTATTTTCTTTAGATAGCATTTGTGTCTTGCTTCTATTATCAATTGCAGCTTATACAGGATGTAACTTATTAAAACAGTTGTCTATATTTTTCTACTTTGACCCAAGACAATATTTTCATGCTTTTTAAAAGGCTTCCTACCATATAAATTCTTTATGCTCTATGAAATTGATCATGTGGGTTGCTTTGAATCTGAAATGAATACATTAACAAAAGAAATAATCTCTGATTTTTAAGAGTTTCCCAGTCTGTTATAATATTATAAAGTGTTATAGACTCACTTTGCCTTTCCTTGGAAATGCATTCCCTTGTAGAGCAGTTTACATTGTTGTTGCTTTGGTCCAGATCTATACATGAAAGATCAGAGTTTGAGTCTGATGGAGGAGACAGGGCAGCCATTGGTTTGTGCATCACCATGTCTGCTGGTGGTGATCTCCTGCAGTCAGATGACATTAGTTGAGGCTCCTGAACTGCTTCATCTGGTTGGCCAGCTTTTGCTTTTGATTTCTTGAGTTTCGTCGTAATGTTTGAAAGAAATTTTGAGGCAGCATTCTTTAATTTTCCACGACTCTTCTTAACCTGTGGTTTTGTAGTAAGACTGGCCATTGAGTCGTCAGATGAATCGGAGTCTCCCCTGGATTTATTTCCCTCTACTGGTTTAGAGGTTGGATTTATACTGGCTGCCTGACTGCCACCGGGTAAAAATGACGAGGCTGTGAACATATCAATCTTGGGATAGACTGTTCTGGGTTCTCTATTTTGGGTTTCTAAGGGTTTACTTGAAATACTTTTCATCTCGGCATTATTTTTTCTCTCTTTTGTTGTTGCTAACCCTAAATCATCAGAATTTGAATCAGTAAAAACATTCTGAGGTGATCCAAAGTGTGATTTGGTCTTCATGATATGAATGTCTCTCTCTACCTCAGGTGATATTCTATCACTGTCTGGTATCCCAGTCTGCATTGATACACTACCAACATTTATATCATTGCTTGCCATAGCTTTTCTTGTGTTACTTGTTGAGGGAGACACAATTTTCATCACTGGATTACTGGTTTTTATCCCAACATTTGTTGAACTACATTCTCCCAAGTCAATACAAGAGAGATCAGAATCTGGATCAGAGACGATACCAGTAGAGAATTGTATAGCTGGCCCCTTCATAGGTGTGTGCATGACTCTTTCTGCTGGTGGAGATCTCCTGCTTTCCATCGGCCTTTGTGGAGTGGTGGTGCTGACACCTTTCCCTGTGGTGTTACCAAAAGTGTTACTTGTTCCTCCATGGCTTTGCTTTGATTGAGTGGGTATAGATTGAACAAAATTGACCTCAGTGTTTTCCAGATCAAAATGGGAAAGGTCAGAATCTTGATCCAACCTGGTGCTTGAGGAGATTTCATTGACTGATTCTATAGTATGTGCTTTATGATCTGGTGGTGGTAGCGTTCTGGCCCCAGCTGTCCTTGGTTGCCCTTGCAGTGACTCTCTGGGCTCAGTCGTCCTTGGTTGTACTGGTGTTGACTTCCTGGACTCCGCAGTACCTTGAGGAACACTGGTACCTGCAGCTTTTACAGTGTTGCCAAATGAAGTACCTGTGATATCTACCGATTGTTTTGTGTGTGCTGGTTTGGCCACTACAGCTTTTGCACTAGTAGTAACTGGAGTATCATCCAAATCTATACAGGAGAGTTCCGAATCTGAATCAGACTTAATATCTGGTGACTTATCACCTTCAGTGAATTTAGCCTCATTTTGAAAAGTTGTAACCTGTGCTGATGTTTCTGCACCCCTTGTTGTGTCTGCTATTTCATTATCCTCTTCCTCTGGACAAAATAAGGATGTCATTCTTGAGCTGCCTTCTACAACATTGGGAAATGATATTCTATTCTGTACAGAACCAATTTTCGAAAACCATGAACCTTTCACATCCTCTTCATCACTGGAACAATCAGATGACTTCTTGTTTTTACTTTTCTTTGATTTCTTTTTTGAAGTTGATGCCGTTGAAGTGGGTGTTGGTTTACCATCTTTCTGTTTTCTCCTTACATTTCCCATCTTCAGAGTTCTTTTGATACTTCCTAAGAAAGATTTTCCCTTCTTTTTATCTGCTTCCTGTGTTTTTGCTTCATTTCTTGATGCACTCTTTTTTGTGACGGTATCAGACACATTTGTTGGCGGTGGTCCAATGTTTTCAGATTTGGATGTGGTGCTCTGTTTCCCTTCTGCGTGCGAAATAGGTAACTGATCCAATGATTGATCCTCTGTTGGACAATCACCGTCACCAGCCAATGTGGAACTTTTCAGTTGTGGGCTGTTGTTTGAGGATACCTTGACATGACCAGTCCCTGTCATTGACATATCTCCTTCCATGTGAATGTGTGACATGTCTGAGTCTTCTTCAGATATAGCTTCATCCTTAGGCTTTAGTAATTTGATGTCTGTTTCAGTCTCCCCATTGAAGTTTTTCCTAGGTTTTACAGAACTAGTTTCACCAGAGGAGGAATTGCCTGTTCAAATGTACAATAGACCAAGTTAAGGAAGAGCAGCAGATATAATGCATTTTCAATCTTAATACATAGTTTAATCAGATCATAAGTTGTCATGTAACATCTAGTTCTTGAATTGCAATCATTAAGTAAAAAGCTTAGACCATCCTAACCCTAACACACTGGAAAAAATAAAAACAGATTGATTCATATATAGCCCCTGTCCCTGGATCAAAGTGACGGACCAATGACTATAAAAATTTAACCAAGTGTAGATTTTCGTCGTATAATGCCTTGGTATGAATCATAATTTTTGCAGGGGTTCATGAGATATCTTGTACGCAAGGCTATCATGCTCACACCAGACAAAGTGATTACATCCTTCCCTTTACTTATCTATGTGTGTATGTTGGAGGGGTATGATAAATATTACATAGGAACTGATGAAAAAATCATGATATGTGTAGTTATGAAATATGGCATATGTAAAACATAAATTAATGTAGCTTTCTCAGACAAAAACCTCATTTTAATCTCAGAATTGTTAATATGATTTTAGCTTATTTTTAATATTTTCAACCTGTTTGATTTCCTATGTTTTATCATATCATGAACCAATGTTCAGATCAGAAATGGATACCTTTTATTCTACAACGGCTCTGGTCTGTATCACTTGTGTCTAAGGAAATACCATCATAAAACTTAGAATCAGATGCCAGCTCTACGGGTGACGTTTTTCCTGCGAAAGATTTCATGGTAACTTTCTGGGGAAGACGGTCATCACTCGAGGGACCATCATATACAAATGCTGCAAGAAAAGACAGAAAATAAACTTAAGCTAGAAATGTCACTGTTATTAACCCAGAGATTGTTTAAGTTTAGCAAGAGGTTTTGATGGGATTTCTCTGTCTACATCAAACAGAGGTGATTGACTATTTAGGATAGTTTTACTGGTTTAGAGGTAGTTGTTTAATGATCAGTGAAAGTGTTTGGTGTGTTCTGATTTCTGTTTACATCTAAATCAGTGGTGAAGCAAATACACAACCTAACCATCTGGCATGTGTAACAAAACTGCCAATCAAATCACACTGCATATTAAGTATTCAAATACTTACATTTACAAACTGAACTATGGCACAATAATATCATTGCTTTGGAAAAAAATGCTTTATATTTTTGAGAAGTTCTCACTTTGACCTAGAAACTATTACCTTGTACTTTTGTACCACCCATGGAACTGTTGTCATCACTAGACTCAGATTTTGAAGCTGTAGGTGCTACAACTTTTGTGTTTCCACTTTCCTTCCGTTTTGCTGAGATTTTTCGTCCCACAGTTTCCTTGGTGACTATTTTTTGGACCAGAACATCACCTGAGGAGCAATCATCTACTAATACAGCCAAAAATATTTGATAAATTTGCAATCAGAATTATAAAGCTTCAATGTACAAAGTAGAGTCTTTGAAAAATCTTATCATATTCAGTGTTTGTTTTCCATTACATATATTTTCTATGGATTTTCAGCCAGAAAAACAGAATGTCAAGAATTTCTCTTCTTTGCTTTATCAATATCAATTTTTTTCTAGACTGAATACTTTTTTACCAGACACATCAGGCAGTCTGAAACAATCTCGCACACTTCACACTATTACTAAAAAGAACAGAATTGAGAAAGGCTTACACTACAAAAAATAGCAAAATATCAAAATATATGAAAATGCATACCTTTTGTTTTTTGGTGTTCTTGCTGGTCTCCACTTGAGTCTAGACAGGAAATATTATCAGATTCGGAGTCAGACTTGCCAATCCTTTTATCATTCTTGTCCCTTGGATCAACGGATTCTGCTTTTTTTCCAGTCACAGATTTTCTGAGGGTGTTCTGGGATGGCCTATCATCACTTGAGGAGCCATCATAAACAAAAGCTGGAATAAACAAACTTATATATGTTTGAATGAAACATTATTGATGCTTATCTCTTGTCATTGGAACATTTCTTAATACCTGCTTATTACAAAAGTATAAATTAACTTGTACATGATAATAACAAATCAAAAATTGTTTTCAAATTAAATGCCACTATTAGAAAATTTCCTTTTCTGTTAGCAGGAATTTGTCTGCTTTTATCATAAAGGCTTTTTTACCTTGCACTTTTGTGCCACTCTTGCAGCTAATGTCACCAGTGGAATCAGATTCTGATGCTGTTAGTGCAAAAAGTTTGGTATTTCCACTTTTCTGTATTGCAGTGATTTTCCCTCCCACAGCTTTCTTGGAGTCTTTTTGTTTGACAGAATTGACACTTGAGGAGCAATCATCTGCGAATATTGTGGAAAATGTGTAAGTGATAAACTTAATACCGGTAGTCAGAATTATAGAAAACCCAATGAGAAAATTGATCCATTTTAATAATATTATCATACCCAATTTGTGTGCAATAACATTCTACATGGATTTTTTTAGGCCACAAGAGAAATTTAATCAATTTCCTTCTTTTGATTAACCAACATCAAAATTTGGGAGTTCAATTTTCGTTATGCAATTTTATGGAAAAAATTAAGCACAGGCGAAAAAAAAATTCTTATATACAAAACCTATAACACATACCTTTTGTTCTTTGGTGTCCCTGACCATCTCCATCCCAATCTAGGCAGGAAATGTGGTCAGACTCCGAGTCACTTGTGCCAATCTTTGAGGTACTTTTGATCTTTGAATCAAGGGAAACTGCCTTTTTCCCAGTCACAGACTTTTTAAGGGCATCCTTTGATGGCAAATTATCACTTGAGGAGCCATCATACACTAAAGCTGGAATGGAATAAAATTAATGTATATTTTGGTAAAATATAATAATGCTATCATTTCCTGTTATTGGCATATCTTTTAAGAATACTGTTTTTAATATTAGATAACTTAAAACAACTGAAAACTTTTACATTGAACTGTACTGCCATTATCGAAAACCACTAGTTTAATAACATTCTACAGTAACATAAGGAATCCATCACCTCAAACTGCAATTATACCTACTTTGTACTTTGGTGCCACATTTCGAGCTGTTATCATCACTGCTGGAAACAGATGTTGAGGTCGATGGTGCCATTGATAGCTTTGGTTTTTCATTTTTAAGCATTTTTGCAGCTTTCTTCCCTTGGGGAGGTTTTCTGGAGTCTGTATTTCTGATGGGATTATCTAATCCTATCCAACAAACAATTTTAAAAGCATACATACACCATGTTACTAGTAACTTTTTGTGAAACTGATTTCACACATATAGGGAACTCTTCGAGCTTAGTTGGTAGTGCTTCGGTTAACAACAGAGCAACAAAATGGTGATGAATCAACGAGGACAGAATTAATATAAACTACTAATATCAACTTTATTCTTTTTCATATTCCTTAATATTTTTTATCAGAAGACCCACACTGCTCATTTCTGATACCTTTCCTGCTTTTTGGAGAGAAAAAGTATATAAATATTATTTGAATGGGACTTTGGTGCACTCCAGGAAAGCAGTTTATAATGAGAACATTCAAAATATTCTACAAATAGTTTATTATCATTCAATCAATAAATGACACATATTTTCAAATAACGAAATCTCAGAGGTGCCAGATTTGAAAGGCTCACTAGACAATCACTGTATCATGTGAAAATAGCTACTGTAAAAGTGTGATCAGTGTTCAATTGAAAAAAGCATATTAACAAATGGTCAGAATTATTTCATCATACCTACCTTTAGTTTTAGATTGTTCCTGACTGGCTCTGTCTACATCTCGACTGGAAATACTGTCAGACTCTGTATCACTTATTCCAACATTCTTAGATTTACTGTTTATAGTTTTCTCAGGAGAATTTGTCTTTTTCCCAGCTACAGATTTTCCAGGGACGTTCTGTGATGGCCAGTTATCACTTGAGGAGCCATCATAAACAAAAGCTGGAAAAGGCAAATTTTAAACATATATTTTTTTTTAAATACTGATGCTTTCGTTGATGCGAAAATGTGATACCTGTAAAACTCCTAGGAAGTATAAAGTATAAACAAATTATCAAGCTACAAGCTACTAAACAAAACAAAAATACTATTTCAAGTACATTTGATTTGGTGGATAGATATACAGATCAATAAATCTGCTTAACTAACAGTTCATGGATGATAAAGAGTACCCATGAAAAGAACGAAAATAAAAAAAAAAAATAAATCATCACAAAAAGGAATGATTTCACAGTATCCATTCATATATCCTTATAAAAATGTTGCCTTGAATTTCAATGCCACTTATACAGTCAATCTCAATTTAAAACCCTATTCTACAATAACCTATGGAATCTTGACCAACTTGTACCTTAATCTACAAATAATTACCTTGTACTTTTGTGCCACTCTTGGAGCTGTCATCACCACTGGAATCAGATTTTGATGTCATTGAACCTTCAAACATTGTATTTTCATTTTTGAGCTGTTTTGTAGAGTTTTGTTCTGACTCTGATTTCCTAGGCTTTGTTTTTTTGACAGGACTGTCACCTGAAGTCATGGCATCATCACCCGATCCTGTACAAAACAGTAATGTTCAGCAACAAATTCAATTTATTTCACTTACATACCAGATAGATATATTGAAGTTAGCTGGTAATAAGTCAACCATTATCTGTAGCAGTTTTAGAAGATAGGCCAACAGATGCTATATCACTGTCTCGTAATGATCCAATCTTTCTGTTTCTTTGCATTTTGGGCTTGTAGAAAAAATATGGAAATTGTCTATTAAATCATAAATCAGATTAGTACTCTTCTAAAGAATATATTCAGATCAATGTTGATTCACGAAATAAAGGATCTCAAAGGAGTTTCTAGTAAGAAGAGATTTATTAAATGAGTCCTCAATGCAAACATTAATAAAACCAGACAATTATTAGACTGATACAAAATTTAAGTCGCTGATGTTATTTCCACTCTTTCGCTTTCTTTAGTGCCCTCACAATGCATTTGACACCACACATTGAAACCTTGAGCTAATCACAACTCTACTACTAGGTATGTTAACATATGCAATAAAAATATTTATGCAGCAGGTGTTATTACATATGCTAGTTATGCGATGAAACCATTTAACCGTATCTTACCATACATACCTTGTGTTTCGGATTCATTTTCAGTAACTGCAACCTTTTCAGTTTTATAATTTGCATTGGACCCATGGGAATCTACCCTTTTTTCAGGAACAGATTTTTTTAGGACATTTTGTGGCAGAAGATCATCACTTGAGGAGCCAGCATAAACAAATGCTGAAATTCATGAACAATTCATGTTATTGTTATATATCTTTTTTCCAATGTATTGATAATTGATGAATTCATACCAAAACTTTCTTGCAGATTTTTTAAACGAAATTCAACATAGTAATTTTTCTTTACACTTGAACAAATTGTCAGCTAAAATAATATATATCTAGAGCTTCAGTGAACCTCTAGAGTGATTCATATTGCATTCCATTATGATTTTACTGTAACAATGAATCTATGACATCACTTTGTAGTTTGACAAAGAAACTGTTATTACCTTGTACTTTGGTGCCAGACTTGGAGTTGGTGCTATCATCTGTATTGGAATCAGACTTTGAGGTTGTTGGTGCCATAAACAATTCTGTTTTCTCATCTTTTGTGTTTTTCCTTGATAGTTTGTCAGGCCCAGACTTCCGAGAGTCTTTTTTTCTGACAGGATCATCACTTGAAAAACCAGTAATGAGAAATCCTGTACCTGACACGAAGATGTCAAAAATAATCGTACATTATGTAGTATGTGTATACATAGCTTTACATGAAAATAGTATCTGAATAAATGTCAGAACCAAATTTGTTTTTCTCATAAAGTCGTACATGTAGTTGATTAGCAATTTCACATATTCTAACGCTGAGGTTGAAAGGCTTATAAAAGTAACAAAGGTTTATGAGTAAAACAATGCATACCCTTTGTTGTGTTGTGTTTCTGATCATCTCCACTTAAATCTAGACAGGAAACGTTGTCAGACTCTGCATCAGATACTCCAACTTTCTTAACTTTACTTTTGACCTTTGACTCCTGGGAATGTGCCTTTTTTCCATTCACAAATTTATTGAGTATATTCTGTGATACCAGATCATCACTTGAGGAACCTTCATACACAAACGCTGAAATTGAAAATAATGAGAACAGATAAATAACAACTAAGAGAAGTAACCATGCTATAGCATTACACATGTATAATTATAAAAAAAAATGTCAAGTACAGAACTAACCTACACTAGGTTAAACTTTGTTATTGAATGTGGAAACTGATTTACATTACAAATGTTGCAGAAATGATTACCTTGTACTTTGGTGCCATTTTTCGAGCTGTTGTCACTGCTAGAGTCAGAGTTTGATGATGCAGGTGCCATGGATAGCTTTGTGTTTTCATCTCTTATTTGTTTTGTTGAGAGCTTCCCTCTAGCAGACTTTCTGGTGTCAGTTTTTTTGACAGGACCATCATCTGATAGGCCATTTTTCATTAATCCTGTCAAATACAGTATTCTCAAGATAAACTGACGAATAAATATTATCTAATAGCAAATTCTTTGATCGACTGCTTTTGAAAAGTACATTTAATTTTCAAATAATGTATGTTTCCTACAAAAACAAGTTTGAAGTCAATAAATGTCATTTCATCAAAATGGACAAATCACATACCTTTTTTTCTTTGGTGTTCCTGATCGTCTCCATCCAAATATAGACACGGGATGTTGTCAGATTCTGAATCTGATACCCCCACTTTCTTAACTTTACTTTTGACCTTTTGCTCCAGGGAATCTGGCTTTTTCCCAGTGACAGGTTTACTGAGTACATTCTTTGACACCAGATCATCACTGGAGGATCCATCATAAACAAAAGCTGAAATGAAAGAAACATACTGCAAATAGATAAAAATAAAGCTATTAGACCATAATTGTATTTTAAGTTTCTTGAAAAGTACCAAGATTAGTACCTTTTAAATTGTTACCTTGTACTTTTGTGCCAGGTTGGGAGCTGTTATCACCGCTGGAATCTGATGCTGAACCTGGTGCCATTGACAGCTTTGTTTTTTCACTTTCACCTTTCAACTGCTTTGTAAAAAGTTTTTCCTCTACTGATTTCTTTGAATTTGCACTTTTTTTAACAATATCTTCAGCTGAGAGGCCATTCCTCACTGATCCTGTGAAATACAATATATCACAAAATAATTTAACTTGAGACTAAATTTTTCATTAAAATTTTTAAGAAAATGGACAAAATATTTAATAATTTCCAGATTATTGAATAAATTGCTTTTGAAATCAAAAAACCCCATTAAATCATAAAAATAAAAAAAATTTAACAAATAAAAATGTGTTTCACTATGATCATTCAACAACACAACAAAGCTATCAAAAACACACCTTTAGTTTTAGGGTGTTCCACTCTGTCTTTGCCCAAATCTAAACAGGAAATTTTGTCAGACTCTTCATCAGATACTCCAACCTTCTTAGCCTTATTTTTGGCTTTTGATCCTGGAGAATCTTTCTCTTTCCTTGATTTTGATTTCTCAGAGTCTGCATTACCTTTGACTTTTATCTCTATAGGCGAGTTTGTATTTTTCCTTGTCATAGATTTATTAAATTCCTTCTTTGACAATGGATCATCACTTGAGGAGCCGTCATAAACAAAAGCTGGTATCAAATAAAAAAAAACTTCATAAAAATCATACAACTAAGGTAAACCATGTCAGCATAACTTGATCATAATAAAGCCATTATATAAAAAGAATAAAATCTATTATTTGAAATAGAAAATGTCACCTTCCAACTATGTTAATCTGACAACAAGCCAATGTCTGGTAATAAGCCCACTCCTGTCTATGGCTGTTCATTTAATCAAAACCAGTACAGTTCATTGTCCTGTAACAAGCCCATCCCACCAAATTTTAGTAAAAATATAACGTGTTGGGCTCCCTGGGCTTATTATAGGATAAATATGGTATCAAAACCCTCATCTGAGCTTTAACCTAGATTTTCTTACCTTGTACTTTTGTGCCAGAGTTGGAGCTGTTATCTTCACTGGAGTCTGATTTTGATGCTGCAGGTGCCATGAATAGTTTTGTGTTTTCACTTTTTATCTGTTTTGTTGAGGGTTTCTTTTTCATCGGTTTCCAAGAATCTGTTTTATCGAGAAGATTATCATCTGAGGAGCCTTTCTGTATGATTTCTGTGAAACACAAGATTTAATGATAAAGTGTGTACAGATTTGTGCATTATTAGTGAACAAATATTAAATATTCTGGCAAAATTTGCAACAGGTTGCTTTTGAAATACAGTCAAACCAGTCTTAAAATCCACCTTTATACAAAGGAAACTGGTCTATATAGTGATTTTTTGTTCCCAATGAAATACAATTAAAAGTAACTGAACCTCTCATATAAAGGCCACCTGTGTATAAAGACCTCTTTTCCCTGCTCCCATGAATGACCTCTATTGACCTATACACAGGTTTGACTGTATTCTGAAGCATAAACTATCAAATAGGGTAAATGCGTTTGAAAGTTTTCTTTTTTTTCCCTAAAAATTCATCACAAATGACAAAGCATTCAAAAACCACCGCGACATACACACCCTTTGTTCTGTTATGTTTCTGATCATCTTCATCCAAATCTAGACAGGAAATGTTGTCAGACTCTGTGCCAGATGCTTCAACCCATTTAGCTTTATTCTTGACTTTTGAGTCTGGAGGATAAGCTTTTTTCTCTGATTTTGATTCTTTCTCATGATCGATCACAGATTTACCGCCATTCAACATCTGCTTTGGTGATTTATTGCTGACAGGTTTCTCGATGACCTCTGTTGTAGAATCTTTCTT
Source organism: Ylistrum balloti (assembly GCF_031769215.1). Classification (NCBI taxonomy): domain Eukaryota; kingdom Metazoa; phylum Mollusca; class Bivalvia; order Pectinida; family Pectinidae; genus Ylistrum; species Ylistrum balloti. The sequence goes on along the minus strand of NW_026782927.1, from coordinate 11,119 downwards.
TCCATTAACTGAGGGTGCTAAAAAGATTTTTTTCCATTAAAACATGGACAGAATCCTTGATAGCCATTAAAACAAGACCAGTATCAAATTTTAATGATTAGCCAATTAATTTAAAACAAAATCAGAAAAAAAGCCCAATACTTTTCAAATGACAACATAAATCTTTCATTTTCCATCAACACATAAAAAGTTGTTATGCTTTCTGATGAAGAAATTTGACTGACCATATTAAAAAAAGAAAGTTTTTTTTTTAAAATCTCCATTTTTGCTTAACACTTACCTTGTTCACCTGTCTTAATTTTGATGGTTTGTCCTCTAACATCTGCTTGACTTTGATCCAAAACATTTTGGGTTTTCTCCTTCCTCGATCCAGGTTTCTGTGAAATACTTGGGTCTATATCAAGTTTTGCACAGCTCTCTTTGGAACCCAAGTCCTTGTCCAACACATGTCTAGTTTTGGCTTTTCCTGATACTGGTTTCTGGGTGACATCTGGGTCTACCACAGGTTTTGCATTGGTGACATTTGTGATGCAAGAAATGTCATGAAAATCTGAATCAGAATCCACATCACTGTTCACTGTCTTTTTCCACCCTTTTTCTGAAGATTTTCTGTCGGCCTCTGCTGTGGAGGAACCCATTGCAACCATCTCTGTAGCAGGTTTTGTGCTGTTCTTCAGGGCAATAGATGTATTGCTAGAGGATCCATTGTCTGAAAAATCTGTACATAAAGTGTAACAATAAAATTCAGTTTTATTATATTTGTATAAATATTTAGATCATTGATGTATCCTATAACCAGACTATTAGCATATCAATTTTCAATTTTTACTGTAAATGTTGTTATTTTCAATCTTGAAATTTTTACGGTTAAATAAAACTTTAAAGCAAACAGTGTAATGATTTAAGTGAAACCATTTTTTCAAAAATATTCAAGCACTGGTCCCAAAAATATTTTAGTCATTTTCACAGAATAGCGCTCTGTTTACGAATTGACATCACAATTAACCTTAACCTTTGACTTAAGGACCTTGCCGTTTGGTCAATTAACTTCTCATTCAATTCCTTACACCTATGCTTCTTCATGTCATAATTTTCCCTCGTTAGGGATAAATGTACCATCAGTCAGGCATCTATGTCAAATGTTGAAGTGTTTACCAATTATCAGAAATGTCCTATCAAATCTTTTCGTGAGGTAAAATTTTCATGTTTTTTTTTTTTTAAATAATGTGTGATATTGTGGATAAATAAAGAAAAGGAAGATAAAATATACTCACATTTATTTTAATAGCTTGTGAACATATGAATTTGTTGATTGAGAGTTCCCATGAAATCAACAAAGATAAATTCCCCACAAAATTACTGATTTCAGACAAAAGTTTTCAGATCCTACTTTTATGTAAATCCCATTGTCTTGTTACCTTGTATGTTACATCCAGCTTCTCTGTTTAGCTCAGCTGTAGGCAATATTTCAGTAGACTCCCTGTGATTTGTTGACCTTTGTCTGATTTTTTCAGAATCTGCCTTTTCAGCCACATTTTTGTCAGCATGGTTTTCACTCTCATCAGGGAAGGCTCCACATTCTGCACTGGTACCAGTATCTTCACCTTTTTTAAAGTGGGATGTACAGATTTTTATGTAGACTTTGTTACTTACTACACAGATATTTAGTCTGAAGGGTTCTCACTATCTATCAACAATTCATTTTTGTCTTTGTCATGAGTCATCAGAACTCTTTGGGCTTACAGATACCTATGGAAGTTTTGCCACTTTTATCCTGCTGTCCAAATAGGATTTCTTTCATATTGCAAGAGGCTAAAGACTGGTACTAAACCCATCCATATCCACTTTTGGACTGTCTTTATTTATCAGTTTGTCCAAGGGGACTAGAGTTGTCTATGTAGATAATAAGGGGGGACCTACTGATCTTGTTCCGCTTTCTGGTAAGCTTTATAAGGCTTGTATGAATATTTGAAGGCCTGTTCTAATTTATCCCTGTAATGTTATGTTTCCACAAATAGAACATCGATAATAATTTTAGGAAGAGAAGCAATACTTGTGAAGACAACACGTCTTCTGAAACCTTGCAGGACATTTTAAAAGTCACCTCAGGCTAATGTATGCAGCAGATAATCATGAAAAGTTGCCAGCAGATGCTACTTTTATCCTAGCTGGTCAGATACCACAATCTTCATCAAGCAATTATAGGTCCATGTCTGGTAATGATTAAACTCATCTCTATCTAACAAGTTCTAAAGAAATACAAATTATCTTGAAATAATATTACCTGCTTTTACTATATTGTTGTCACTTCCATCGCCATCATTGTCTTTTGATGATATCAATGTTTTAGCTTCTCCAAACATCACAGATTTGGTTTTTACAGTTCTGAGACCATTGCTGGCAGCTTTCTGTCTAGTGCGGGTTGGCTGTGGGTACAGGAGCTGAGTACCTGGAGTTTATAATCTTTTTTTAAACAAGTTTTATGTAAATTTTGTACAGATTTTTCCTATATCATAACCAGTTCGAATATTTATGTGCAACGTTTCAATGATTACAATGACACCTTCATCAGACAAATGAATTTGCCTAATGATGAAGGGATATTGTGTAGTAACTGAAATAGATGATATCACAAACGTATTTTCTAATTGATATATTTAGAGATTTCTTCATGTGTTGATATTGTGTAGTCATTTGCTGACCAACCTGAAGGAAAAGTTCCTCTGAACTTTTCATTCAAAAGTTTGTACATCAGTCTATGTTGCCTATAACTTCTAGACACACAAAACAATAATGTTTTCTTTAGTGATTTTAACACTCTTCAGGAGACTTTTAATTACTAAATGCTATGAATTTTATATTATCTTAGCGTATCAGGAAAAATTTATGAAAAACACCCTTTTGCTTAAATTTTGACTAGTGACCCTTTGATCTTTAGCCGGACACTCTAATGCATGACTAAAAGGGAAATTCTCAATAGCCAAGACTAGTAAGGCTTCCTGTATTTTTAGCTTTTACACCAGTATACTCACTCTGTCCATTTGTTTTCTTTGAGTTGACAATGTTTTTATCAAATGTTGCTGTTTCCTCTGACAAAAACAAAGTAGGACTAGAGCCTTGGTTTATGAGAGCAACTTCTTCATCAGAAGCAGATGCAAATACTCCAGATCCAGAAACGTTCTCGCACTGACCATTGTTCACAGGTGATGTCTGGACTTTTGGTTCTTTACCTGATGGACTACCAACACCATACACTGCAACATAGCCACATACTGTAAATGTAAACTTACTCAGCACAATCAATTTTAGCATTGATAAATCAGTGTAGTGATGAATGTGTGCACACTGTAATACTGTCTTTATACTGGATACTCTACCTTGTACATTGTGATCTTCCAAATCATCACCAGGCACATAACATGCTACAGTGTGACAAGGAATATTTCCTTCTGCATCAAAATGATTCTGTATTCTTTGATTGTGAATCTCCACATGACCCCCAGCTGATAGATCTACATTGACTTCTGCTGGGGCCCAATTCTGACATTCTGGAATCATATTGTACCATTCGGATTAAACACATAATCATGATATATGCAATGTAATTGATGTATCGATAAATGCTGAGTTATTCCTTCATTACTGTATCTAATGACAATCCCATTGTAATCAGCCCACTTGCATCTACAGGATCTTTATTCACTAGAATTACCTAATTGGAAAGCACTGTAAAAATTCAGGTTTCAATTTTATCAAAAGTTCGTTTGATTAGTAAAAAAATATCCTTAATGAAGAACATTGTTGGAAAACTTTGGAATTGTACCTTGATCAAATGAAGTTGTACTTTGTGCCTGGATACTGTCTGCATCATTGCTCGTTTGCTCTTCACCATCAGAAACTGACTGAGATAACATATTCTCGTTGATTTTTGCCACATCAATGTCTGATTTTGAGACAATCCCAAGCATATCAAGTCTAGGCACATCAATGGGTCTAGGCTGGTCATTAGATACAAGTTTGAAGGGAACATCAAAACGATGGTTTCCAAGGAGATCTTCTCTTGTATCTGTTAACTCTATATCTGACCAATCCTTTGCAGGATCTACAACAAATAATACAGAAGTGAAGTAAGTTCATTATACATTTTATATAAGTGAAAATATGTTTATAGTGTATATCAAAAGGTGAAATGGGCTTGTATCACTCACTTCGTATGCAATGCTTTTCAAAGTACCCAATATATCATTGCTACCTGGTAAATTCAATTTATTTCAACCAACATAAAAATTTTGGCATGTTTACATTTCAGAAATAATGTTTTCAATTTCTTTAGTTTATGAGGCTCTAAAATACTGATCTAACATTTTTTTCTCAAAGCTGCAGGTAACAATTTTTTGCCACTTTCTTACACAAACTCTCTAGGTCATTGGTCAATCAAATATGTTCTTTGAGAATTCAAACAAATAACAAACATTATCAGTATATAATCAGTGGCTCAGTTTTGGAATGCTACTGTTTTAATATCATTCGAGGACTTTTGGTTTATCAGAAGAAGTTGTCTAATTGTTTAAACAAATTTGACCTCTGTAAACCTTGAAATGCATCAAGGTAATTTTTTCCAAAAATTCTGTTTGGTCTCATCCCAAGAAATCATTACCAAAATAACATAACACTAAACTAACTGCTGGTTCTTCAGATGTTGTTTACAGAAAAGTTGATGGATGGACAGAGGCTGTCCCAGATTTCATTATTACTTGGCATCAGTGTTAATTACAGATTCAGTATGGCAGTATTATTACCTTTTCTAGTATCTCCCTGTCCAGATCTGTACAGTGTGGTGAATTTGTATTCTCCGCTACTTCTGTCAGGAAAGAAGCATGCCACAGTTCCCTCATAGATTCTGTCAATGATCTCAGAGGGTGATGATATACCAGACAGATCCAGGGTGGGACCATCACCTCCTTTGGTGTTTGTGACATGCAGTTCTGAAAAACGACTGTCTCCATCATTCCAGGGAGAACCATGTCTGACTTGAAATTCTGAAAATTTTAATTAGATGCATATAAAAGGCTTTTGAAAATGTACAAATCTATATTCATAAGTGCATACAGTATTATCAGCATCCATGCATTAACTTTGCTCACAATGAATGACATTGATCTCAATTCCTTGAACAAACCTTTCTGGACAAGAAATCTATCTTCAGCTTATAAGTTTGATAGCACTCATATGTATAGTTATGGATATGGTAGATTACATCATAGTTGTCACCATTGCAGAAATAGCAATAAGTTAATTCCTGGTAATAAGCCCAATATGTAAATATATGCTAAACCACTATCCTGCAATAATTCCATTTTTCTAACATGAATCAGGTTTATACTTGCGCTGCATACCCATTACCCGTTAGTAAAATTCAGTATTTACCTTGTGTTTCCTCATTGTAGTCTAAGTAAGTTATCTGATCCTCAGCACCTGATTGTGAACTTGCTTGGCTAGATAATCCTTCAAACTTAATTTGGTCAGAAGACAAAAGTTTGAAGGGGATGTATAGCTTGTTGTTTCCAATGTCCACTTCCTGTGGGAGTCCAAGATTTGATACACCTTCTGACCCCAGGATAGAGGAGACAAGGCAGAAAGGGATATAAAGATGGTTGTCTCCCTTTTTTGTTTCCTTAGCATCCATGGAATGAGCTCCAGACACATGTTCTGAAAATTATCATTAAGAGCGAAATAATTTTTTTTTCTCAATATGAAACAAAATGTCATTGTGTTTTTGTCCTTAATCATTAAGTGCTGATACTGATATACATATAACAAGTGGAAAGATAATATATTTGTACACATGACCACACAAAAAACCCAACAAGTACCTGTATCTTTTAGCAGCAAGAACCTTGAGGGATCAGAAATTTGGGTAAGTGTAAGCATGGTTGCAAACAATCCAAAATTAAAAAAAAAATACCCAATAAGACTTTCCAATATTAAATGTATGTATTAACTGTAAAATTACTAATTTTTGTGGGTGATTCATTTTCACTGATTTTGTGGATGCTCTTAATTCACAAATTTATATGTCCATGAACTTTAAAATAAATATAATGGTAAGTAGATTTATTGACCTATATTTATCCACAAAATCAGGTGTCCACAAGGTAGTATTTTTTTTGAAAAAAATCTAAAAGACCGAGCCCAATAAAAATATATGATTTTACAGTAATTTTAATGTTTTGAAAATTTTGAATTATAAACTGAATGTCACAATATATACCCGTGTTTGATGTTTTCCTGCGCTCTGGAAGGCTTTCCAAAGATTTTGCTCCATTAACATCAGAATTAGATAAGTCGCTGTGTAAGTTGAGCTTTGGCACTACTCTTGATTTCTTCTCTCTAGCTGGCATATTTGACAATTTGGTGCAGCCATTTTTTGTCTTCTCCTGATGAGACTCATAGCTGGATGATCTCGAAACTGAGGCAAGTGCATCTTCAACAGAGAGGGAGAAAATATTTTGTGGAACCATGATAATCTGGACACCACCACTTCTAACCAAATTGTTCAGAATACAGGATTTCTAGACTACTGAGTTTAGTCAACCAGTCAATTGAACCAAGTTATTTCACTTGATTACATAAAACAATAAAATTGTCAGTATAGAATTTTAATGCTTGAAGAATCTGACAATAGTAAGCTTGTGTGATTGTTTAATTACGATGCATCAAGCAGATTGTAGGCATAATCTTTCTAAATGATTTTGCGCACTTAAAAACTAATTCCATATTTAAAAAATCAAATCATCCTACAAATCAAGAAAAAAAAAAAAAATCTTGACTGCCTCTTTTAAAAATTACCTTGTATTTGGATATTGTTGGTAGAGTTGCTGTGGGACTGAGAGTTGTTGCTCCTTTGCTTCTGAGAAGGGACAATTTTGACTGGAATGTTTCCATCGGGAGTAGGCTTGTACTGAGGTACATTTCCGTAATTCTGTAGTTTTGTCACACTTGTAACTTCAGATACATCCTCATCCACTTCAAAGTGAAGGATGGTTCCTGAACTACTGCACTTTGGACGTGCCAACACCAACATACATTCTGACAAATCTTCATTTCTTGCAGAATTTGTGTTGGTATTTGTATCTGATGAAGTATCCATGTTATCGGACTGCTCACAGCTTTTTTCATCTTGATTTTCATCTTGAATACATTCAAAGACATCAACATTTATATCTGTGTTTACGCAAGAAGATGAATCACTGTTCTCTTTTTGTTTCTCATGAATTTGATTATTCATGTTAATCCCCCTCTGAATGTACTCAACAAGATCTGTTTTACTTTCTTCCAGAAAGGTCTTAGTTTGGCTTGGAACAGAAATGTGCTGCTTCAGAATAGGGTCAACTTTGTTATGACAGGGTTGCTGTTTCCCTTCTACCTGTGAGTTAAATGGCCGATTTCTATTCTCAATGTATGGTTCAATCTCATACTTTTGTTTTTGTTTCCGTTCAGGCCTACCAGAAAGATAACTTCTGATAATTTCTCTTTTGGTTTGCCTGTAATGATTAGGTTTGTAATCATTAGAGTCAAAGTATTTACTGCTGCGGCGTTCTGTGGAAGCTCTTGATCTTGGTGATAAATCTTGGGGAATATCTTCCAAAAATGTCTTTATCTCAGCTTCCAGCTTTCCAACACGATCATAGACATCCTTATTAGAAACACCAAAGGGGATTGGTGTGGAATTGGATAAAGGTGTTCCAAATCCAGTCTGCTCCAACTCAGATAATCTTTCTGACGCCTTTGGAGAAGTCTTTTTTGGCAAGGAACCAACTGGTTTGAGTGACTGTGTTTCAGAACGTAAAGCCAAGCGTTTGTCATTTCGATCTGATCTAATCTTCACCAGTCTCAACCTCATTAGACGTAATCTGTTCACTTCTTCCAAAAAATCAGGGTGTCCAACAAAATCCTCAAACAAGTTGAGTTCTTGAGCAAGAGCCATATTTTCTTGCCTTCTTTCATGGATTTCTTGCATTATATCTGCCTTGAATTCAAATCTTCTTTGCTGTAACCATAATATTATTAATATTTATGATACAGGATTAAAAGTAAAGAGTATTAACTTGGTTTTATAAGAAAAGTAATAGACCTCTCCTGACACTTTCACTATTCTTGATATGCAATACATATGGAATATTTCAAAATCAGAATCTAAATTAGATTATTTGATTTTGTTCCCATTTATGATTGCTATGTTAAACACAAATAAAATTTCAAATACTTCTTTGAATACATATAAAACTTTATGATTTTACAATCTGTTTTTCTTTCTGACAATAATTAAAACTTACTTCCTGGTTAGCCATTCTTTGTTGAATTTCCTTGATGTCTGTATCAAAGATGTCTGAAGGTTCAGGGCGATAAGATGGCTGATAACCTTGAAGATTATTTCTAAAACTTCTTGGTTGGTTATCTTGGTAGCTTTGTGTCTGGAATCCTGTACTGATATTGTGGTGGCTGTTTGTATGGTATATTGAATGGGTTTTTGGGTTAATATTTGACTGATATCCATAATTAGTACTTTGGTAATTGTTTGGTTGATGTCCTGAATAAGTATTTTGGTAGTTATTTTTTGGCTGATATCCTGAACGTGTATTATGGTTGATTGGTTGGTATTTTGGGTAAGTATCTGGGGGAAAACAGTTCAAGTTCACAGTCCAAGAAGGCCCTGAATTTATATGTTGGTTACTGAACGTGGGATAACACCAGAGGTTATCTGTAAAATAAATACATTTCAGTTGTAAGATGACATTTCTTGCTTTTGGTTTCATATACACAGAGTACAGTAATGAGATTCTAAAATCGCTTGGAAAATACAGTAAGTCTTGAGAAACTCAAGTAACGCAAATTTAAAGTCAGTACATGTATAAAATAATAAACAAGTCAAAGGCTTTTACAACTGGCTTTAAACATATGTGGACTTCTTAGAAAAAGTAGGCAACAAAATGTCATAAAAATAAAAACAAAAGATATTAGGGTGAATACTAAAATTGCTGCATAAATGTCTAACACAATATACAAAAAGCTAAGTACAAACTTCTCCAATCATATTGAATTGTAAAGACTTCTCACAAGCTTTGGCTAGGGCATCCGATTATAAAATTCCAAATAAAAATAATTATTTTCATTTGTCAAAGAAACCAAAGTAAATATCATCATTCCTTTCTGCATGTTTTACAATCTACATTGTGAAGAAGAAATGGTTTGCTAGTATTATCTAAATGTTGGCACATAGTAGCATATAAAAGGACGGAATGTTTTGCACCTCAGGTGTTTATAGATATGCCTATTGATAATCTACCAACAAACAATTCTTGTTGCGTTCTGTGAACGCAACAGTAATTTGGATTAATATATTATAACATAAAACAACTCCCTTGTAATTGCTATAATTACTTACCCATATTGCTCATTATAAGATACGTGTTTTCATTAAACACAATCGCTTCATACATGAAACAAATCAATTCTCGAAGTTGTAAAATCCCGCTCCGAAAACTTCGCCATCTTGTTCCATGCGAACAGCATACGTTGCTATGCCAAATATCATTTCCGGTCATGTGATAAGTGTCTTATCGGTAAATATCGCGAGACTTTTACAGTGTCATTGCTTTTGCCAGAAATGCATGCGTGCAGTTATGTCTCGCACAGATTCCTTTGATCTAGTGTGTACCGGTTCACAAGATCATCAGGATTAAACAAATGTGTAACATACTCAGTGAGAAATTAAGCTCAATTTAACATTTTCCTGATCCTTATTTATATACTAATGGATAAACGATACTAAAATATTTAGAATTATGGAAACAGCCGAGGACAGTACAATGTTACAAGATGATCTGAATACAATGTGTGAGTGGAGCGACACCTGGCTTCTAAGAATGCATCCGGAGAAATGCAAACAAATGAGAATCGGCAAAAACTCGTGTCATGGGCAAGGGATCACAGAAACAAAATACCATCTAAAAGGAAAATTTCTAGAACCAACAGAAAAAGAAAGAGATGGAGTAGTAATAGTTTCCGAATTAGCTTTTGATGAACACATATCTGAGAAAGTTAAGAAAGCAAACTCTATGTTTGGATTAATACGAAGAACATTCCAGTTTACGGATTTTAAATTATTTATTCCACTATACAAAAGTCTTGTTCGTTCCCATTTGGATTATGCTAGTGCTGTGTGGTCGCCACATTTACAGAAACATATAGACAAGATCGAGGCTGTACAAAGACGAGCTACCAAAAGTCTCCCAGGGATGCAAAATTTAAGCTATATTGACAGATTAAAAAAGTTAAAATTACCAACTTTGGCCTCTAGAAGAATCAGAGGTGATATGATTGAATTATATAAAATATTGAATGTTTATGATAAAGATTGTTGCACGTCTGTACCACTATGGAGAGATGTGGCAGATCGCCACAGCAGTCGAGGAAATTCAAAAAAAATATTCCCCAAACGGAGCAACAACATGTTACGGAATTACTTTTTTTCAATACGAATAGTCTACCTGAAGAAGTAGTATCGGCACCCAATATAAACTCTTTTAAAAACAAACTGGACAACCACTGGAAGAATCAAGAACTTTATTATAACTATAGGGCAACAATCAAACTTTAACTATAGCTATATTTATGTACATGTGTATTTTCTATACCTGTATATTATGTATTTACATATATGAGTCTGGTGTAGAGGACTTGTCTTAGTCCTGAACCGGAAATAAACTTAACTTATATATATTTTCGACATCAGGTTAAAACGATCTTTGGCGTCCCTTTAGTTCACCGACATCAGAGACGTATATATACGTCTCTGCCGACATCAAGTCAAGGGGGATGCTAAACCCCCTGCTATATACACTGTTTGTAGAAATAGACGAAGTCTAACTCTTCAGTAAATATTGTATACTTTAAGGAATTGCGACCTGTTTCTGGTACCTTTACAACTATTGTTCGGTCTACATCAGCATTAAGAAGTTACGTTTAGCGCAGTTTCTCACAAAGTTTGGTATTCAGATAGTTTCCATGACCTGCAACTTACAAAAGAACATGTAGATTTGAATTATGTGTATAAGTC